>NW_012130123.1:955636-959269 GCF_000143395.1 Atta cephalotes | reverse complement strand
AAATAGACAATTAGGTTAAGTTACCTTCCTCGTAATTAATTGGGTCGAGCAAGGACGACTTCGTCGCATTTACTACCACGAGAGATAATTAATTACTCATAGGCACACACATCTCTCTCTCTCTCTCTCTCTCTCTCTCTCTCTCTCTCTCGCTCTGAAGCGTATTCATTCGCGACATGCGTTTATCGCGAATCGAGCGAATGCCAGATCGCGATTAATCATTATTACTATTACGGATTGCAATCCGTAATTAGTCAATGGGGAGCACATAATTGTACGTTCAACATTGTAATCGGAAAACTTTTCGCGTTCCATTCCCCAATTATTAACGTATTTATTTTTATCGCGAGATAGTTCTACTAATGCTGTCAATACGGATAGTTTCTATATCCGGATGAATCGAACGATTGCGAAGTTAGAATTCAAAAATTCGCGAAAAAATTCTTCATCTCGAATCGCTAGTATCACGAATTTTAATTCCGATTGATAACTCGATCGTTACTAATTAAACTCGTTAAATTAAAATCAGCAATTTTGAAACTAATGAAAAAATAGATATAAAAAAATTTTGAATTACAAACTAAGTAATTAATAAACACATAATATTGTTTTATAAAAAGCTGAAAAAATAAAAACTATTAACGTCTCGTTTTCTAATCGAGATCCATTATGGACAGATAGATAATCAGTAATATAATCATCATATTACACACACACACACACACACACACACACACACACACACGCGCGCGCGCGCGCGCGCGCGCACACACGCATACATACACACACGTATGTTCTACGAATTAAGCTGCCTTTGCGTGTTGCAGATTACGCAAGGGTGCAACAGCAAAAAGCCTGGCCGGAACTTGTACGTTTACCGTTTATCCTTGCGAGCGAACTAGCGGCTACGATACTATATGTTCATTCGGATCTTCGCTCATTCGCTATAGACTTGATTTTTCGTTTGTGTGCCGCTTGTGTACAATCGAACTCGTGCGATTGATTTAGTTTGAGGAACAATTCGACGAGATCGGGCTCTGCGTCGGAATATATCGTTTTTCAGAATGACAATGTGAGTTTCATCAACGTCTGAGGATAATTCAATCGCATACGCGAGCACGAGCGTTCCTTGATGACGTACTCCAAGTTGTGGCCATAGCTTTCATAAAGAAGAAAGGTAAAACGATTTTTCAAAGATAGACGGGTGAGAAATAAAAATTATTAAATTAAAATAATAACACTTAACAATAAAACAAACAAAGCGCCGAAGTAATAAAATATAACCCATCAACGAAACACACTCCGGGGATAGAAATAAAAACACAATTGTAAACGTTCCGTTACCTGATCATTTTATTGTTCTTAACAGACGTCGATGAAATTCGCACAGGACTAATTTGCGTTCTCTTACTTAGATTCAGTCTTCACAGACCACTGCGTTTGCCGTATTAATTCGTGACTACATTAATACAAAATATATTTTATTATAATTTATGTAGGTAATTAATAATAATAATATTTATAGCTTCTTTTACGCTGGTGGCCACGAAGAACCCGGCGTCTGTCTCGTTTTCCGTTCGGTTTTTCGGATTATAAAGTGAAAGAGGAGGAAGCAGGATACCGTAGTGTCGACCTGAAGAATCAAGATTGATTAACCGCTATCAAAGTTGATTTTCACAACCGACGAGCCACGGGTAGACGGAATAGTAGGGATAGGAAAACTCGGAAGGAGACGCGGGATTTTGGCCTAAATAGACATATTTACACGAAAGGCCGAAAGGACAATTTCTTTTTTTGCGCGCGATAAGCGTATTCCGAGAGGTAATTTCGTTGATTTCGACTTTAACTTAAATTTCGTAAGAAGTAGAGAACTTTACGCAAACGGGTCGGGGATGAACGCCGCGTTTGTGGACCACCCTTCCTACAGAAGATTGTTTTTCATACCCATTCACGAAGAATTTGTTATCCTAATATTTAGTTCTATAAAGCGCTACTATTCTAAAATTTAATGCAATTTGTGTCCATGTGTTTTGTGTGTGTGTGTGTGTGTGTGTGTGTGTGTGTTTTCTTGTGTTGTCCGTTGTGTATGTGTTTATCTGTGTAAGATCTGCACTCTTCTTCGAATTAAAAAATTACTTCAAGACATGACGCGTAGGCGCTACGTTTCGACGTTAAATAAATATATAATCAATGAAAAAATATATCATTAAAAAGTAGGTACAAATAGGGGGCAGGGGGTTTGGTATTGTTCCTTCGACAAATCATAATACATTGCGTAAATAAATTTCTCTCCTGTGTCCATACCCTGCACACTCCACCTCCTGTCAATCCATTTTCGTCTTCTATGACTTTCGCATTATTATTCGAAAAACATTATGTTAAAAACTTCCATATTATAAATCTAGAATGCACGACAACGTTCGCAGCCGGTGATGCTGCATCCACTTCGCACTATCGATTCTTTCCAATCGATAGTATATAATATATATCCCGAATATAAAATTAAATTGTACAATTTAGAACATGCATATACATATTATGTATATATATCTGTTTTGTATTTAAATATACTTTTTTCTTTTTGTTTTACCACCTGATCAACTTCATCCTCAACTTCTTCCTTATTCGTCTCCTCACACATATACATACATTTCTTCTACCGAAACCTTTCTCACTCATTCTCTTTCGTTCTCTTATTTCAATGTTACGCGTTCCTAGTACAGTTTTATAATAATTATAATTGAACCTCATCTTCGAATTCGTATTAACCAACAAATGCCTCACGTAACTGAAACATCTGTAAAATATGAGATCATATCTGCCAAGGGACACGCTTTCACATTTTTCGGCGCGCGTTACAATACCACGAGAATCCGCGAGCGTGTTCCTCGGCCCTCGACGTAGGCGTGCGTCGAGGATCCTTATACTAATTAATTGTATTTCTTAGATTCATTTATGTAATGGGCTCGTCCCGCAGCGAAAATTCGCGTTTTCGAGCCGCAATAAAAATTTTGCGAAAAACAAAATGCGAGACTCTCGACACTTCTACGATAAAACCTATATTCTATTTCCGTTGCCCCTGTCCCATCGAAAAAACCGTCTCGCTAATTTTGAACATCTTGGACTCGGAAATAATCGTGAACCTCGATATTTATCATTTCCAAGTAATTCTGCTTGAAATATCTCTCTTACAACTAATGAACGGAACACGCGGACGCTTCGTGCACTCTCTCCTCTCTCTCTTGATTTGGTCGATTCTCTCGTCATTTTAACCTGTCATTGTCGTCAGGCGACAAAGTTATATGGTAGCTAATCGCGCGATTGACTCTGTCGCGCATTCTCTTCGGAGAAACGACTAAACAGAAGAGATGTTTGGTACGCGCGACGCGCGCCAGAAAGAAAAACGAGGAAATAAAAAGGATAAGGGAGGAAGGGGAGACCACGCGACAATTTCTTTCTTTTCCATATATACATACACATACGCACAACACACACACACACACGCACACACGCACGCACGCACGCACGCACGCACGCACGCACGCACGCACGCACGCACGCACGCACGCACGCACGCACACACACACACACACACACACACACACACACACACACACACACACACACACACAC
>NW_012130123.1:947094-953323 GCF_000143395.1 Atta cephalotes | reverse complement strand
ACGACACGACACGACACGACACGACGACGACGACGACGACGACGACGACGACGACGACGACGACGACGACGACGACGACACGACACACACACACACACACACACACACACACACACACACACACACACACACACACACACACACACACACATACACACACATTCAAGCAGAAAAGCCAAATTCTGTGTTTGTATTTGTCTTGAATTACTGACTCATACGATACAGCTATATAACTATATCGTACAGGCTTCTGTCTATCTCTTTCTCCTCAGTTCTCTCGCAAGCATACTATGATACAACACATCATCCATCATATACGCGCGCACAATTGCGCTTTTCCTTTCTTCTCACGAAATAACTTCGCGAATGGCGATGTCGCCGCGCGCGATTAGTAATCTTCTAGTCGTACGCGCCATGCTTGCACGAACGCGAAAATATAGAAAATGGAAAGAAAAGAAGAAAAAAGATGAAACAAATACGCGATGCCTCTTTGATCGTCTAGACTTAGATCGTTTGTTTAATCGCTGAGACTTTTAGGTAAGAGAAAAATAAAAGGAAAGGAGGAAGGTATTCGGAAAGGTCTAGACGATAAGATGGATCCTTATACGACGACTAACACAGTATGATTAAAAACATCAAAGAGGTTTCGTTTGAGGATTCCGCGTGAGGATCGCTGTCGGCGGACACCGACGCCGCGTTACTATAGACTCGCGTGAGTAGAACAACAGAACAAACGTGAAGAATTGAAACGAACAATTTCTCGTACAACAGCGATCCTACGGTTTCTTCCTGTGCTATCATATCTTTCCTCATTATTGCGTGCCTCGCGCCCAAAAATTGGTCGTTCTGTTGCACGGGTCAGCCGACCCAGTGACGTCACATATGCATGCTACGTTATTAGAACGAGTTGCGATCCGAGGATAACTGAACGATGGATGATGCTCAAGCCGTGTCGCTTGTCTTCTTTCGTGCTCATCGTTCTATTTCTTTCTTTCTTTCTCTTTTTCTCATTAACGAAACAGCCATACATCTTCGCATCCGCTTGAACTTCATCCTGTTACTTTTGCTACTGCCGTTACTGATCGCGCTACAAATCCCACTTGTTGTAACTGCAAAAACACAGGTTCCAGCAACCCGATCGTGTCGTGTGGACATCGTCACGATTCCCGTTGCCACCGCCGTTGCTGTTATTATTCCCCAGACGATTGTTGTTACTGTTGCTACGGTGCACCATCACAATATTGTCGGTGATGGTAGCGAGGTCGAGGGGCCCATTGGTAGTGGCGCAAACGGTAAGTAAGCGATCATCGTCGACAACACAAGCGGGTCGCCGACTGTCCTATACTCAAATGCTGCTCGGATTACCGCTTGGCTCAGCGGCTTTGTCGATGCTGTTGATTCGCTGGCTACTGCTCTCAGGCGGCGACGGCGATGCCCCGCCGTCCTCCGGTTTGTGCAGCGGCGGTTTTACTCCATTCTGCACGTAATGAGTGAGCCGGGTAGGCAACGAGCCTGCGTTCAGCTGATAAAACTCAACCAATTGCAGCAAATCGTAAAACTTGGTCGTTCCCTTATCGAGAGTATACAGCCAGCAGTTGCGACGCTCATCAAAGATCTGAAAAAAAAATAATTTGAATGAAGAAACAAATCTGTCTGTATCGAATATATACGCAGTGTTTAATATAAAATATTCAAGAGATATCATGAAGTTGTGTGAAAGAGACGTGTATATCGAATGTAATAATTTAGTGCGAAGAAACGTACTTTTTCATACGACAAAAATAATTAGAAGAAAAATAATTAGGAGATTAAAACTAACTAAAAAACTTTTATTATCGAATTCTTATAAAATCAATTTACTGTAAGTTTAGGTGATATATGGCTGATATTAAAATAAAAACAGTTATTTTTAATATCGGTTTATCCAATGAAATTAACTCGGACGGTAAAAGATTAAAATCCTTTTTCTTTTAGGAACTTGTGTTAGCAATTCGTTCGCAATGGCTTTAGAGTAAGCTTTAAAGTAAACGATCGGAGAAACTTTTTCGCATTTAATCGCCGCGAAGTTAACTCGACCGCAAAAAAGAGCCTCGACTTGTCGCTAATTATCGATCAGACGCGAATACTTACGGGTTGGATTTGTGCGTGAAAGACCTTGTCGTTGTACTTATAGGTCAGCACGAAGGCCCCAGGATTACTCTTGCTCTCTCTGACCAGAAACACGCTGAAAGTATATAAAACAGAATATTTGAAAATTCGAAAGAGGCAACAAATACATAGTTGTTATCGCATTCAAATCAATCAATCAATTCACTTGAATCAATTTTTTATTTATACATTTGCTATTAAATTTATTTCCCAATTAGATTTAACTTAATTAAAAATCTGCAATAACAATTAGATGCGATTTAAATAATCGATGCTAATTGTACAATAATGGCCATGAAGATATATTCATAAAAAAATTATAATGTTTGACGGACACGTTCTATCTCTCACTGTAACTTTCAAGTTTTTCTAGGAACATTCAAGTGATATATATATATATATCGGGGACTGGATAAGAGAAAGGGTTAGAGAACTACTAAGACAGAAAGACTATACCAATCTGAATACAGGACTAGTTGGGAGATTCAGAAGAGATAGACTGTGCTTTTTGCAGAGAAACCAGCGTGTTGCACCGGGTGCTAGATGTTTGATATCGGGGAAGACGGCAAAGCTACGGCTCGTCCAGGCGTATCACAGTATAAATTAGTATGGTCGTAAAAGGCAGCGGGATGAGTGGAAAAAACGACAGAGGTGAGGGGCAAAGATGGAGGTCAGGGGGAATGCAACGAGGACAAGACCGGTCGGTCATGAGGCAGATCGGTTGCAACGAGAAAGAAAGAGAGAGACTCGCGTCGTAAAACGATCGCAACGCGGCCACGCGATCGTAAAACTCCAAGTGGAAGAAGCGGTTCTCGCTTCCTTCCTGCTACTCTCGCATTGAGAAATCCCGTTGCCGCTGTCACCGAAGAAGAGAGACTTGCGGTCCCTTTCGCGATAAAGTATCATCAAGCACATGCTCACTACTCTCTTCAATAAATATTTGATACGGTCGTTAATAAATATTATGCAGCAAAATGGCGATACGTTCACAGGAAATTCATTGTCATGTAATTTTGCACGAAACGATTCGTTATTTCATAAATAAAAAGATCCCTTATTATTTACATGCTAATTTTAATACATAATTACAAAAATTTATGTTAAATTTAACATACTTTACATGTCCCAAAAGTTACACCAAAATTTTTGTGTTAATTTAATACAAGATAAATGTGATAGAAAGTAACATAAATATTATGCAATTAACGCAAAATTATAATATTTATATAAAATTTGCAAACAAATTGTGAAACATATTTCTTAAGTAAAATTGACATTTATAATATATTAAATTATAATACACATATTTTATTCATTTATCTTAGGATTTACATTTATGTTATTTTTTTAAATTTACGTTATTTTTTTTGTTCACTTATAAATTGTTATTTTAACATAAAAAAATACTGTGAATATCAATTTAACACAAACATTTTAATAAGGATTGGTTTTAACAAAACACACAATGTTTTTTATTATGTAATTAATTTGTAAATATTCTGAGGTCCTTACATAAAATAAAAAATATCCATGCACCTATTTTATAACAAGAAATTTTGTAATCAGTATCTTTGAATAGAATCTTAAATCTCATTTGTTCAGATTGATCTCCTCAGTATATTTCCTTGAGATGATGATATCACATTGTTATTTGCCAGGATGAATTCTTGGACTTAAAAAATCTGAGAATTGTAATGCGAAATCGCATTTGCGTGACCTATTTTTTATCTTGCCTGGAGATTATTCATGTGTAGTGACGATAACGTTTGCTAATGTTGAGTATCGTCTCTCATCAACCCCGATGCTCGTCCAATGGAATATTCATGCGAGTGAATATTCCACGTCCGCCAGACAAGCAGATAACACACCGGTGGTGACTCGTAGTCCCGGCTATGGAACGATAATGTCCAAGAACTATCCCGAGTTAAAGGATAACGACGTTACGGTTCCCATATAGTAGTACAAAGGAGCCTGATATCCGTCGCTAGGATATGTCTTCTCTACCTCACGAGTTGCCTGAACTAACTCGCAACATCGAGACAGACAAATGGCGATTAGTAGACAATGCCCAGGGCAGAATCGATTAGATGGTTTTTTTGATACTACTACTAATGACGACAATCATGACACAAGACAACGGGAACTCACGATGAGCTCGCGAGTGCCAGGTAGGAAGAAACTCTCACCATTTCCCTCCTTCTCTTTTTTCGCTATTGTGAAGATGAAGAGGGACAGAATGAGGAAGAGAATACGACGGAGGCGGCGAGGCGGGTGTACGATCGAGATTATGCAAATTTATGCAAGAGCCCCCTGAACGAACGTAAAACCCAGAGACAACTACGTGATCCCCGAGCACTCAATTACCCAAGGCTAAGCGCGAGATAGATGGAGAGAGTCGTTAATTAACCATTTATCCGCGATTCCCGGCGCTAGTACGGCGAATAAAAGATGAGATCGAGGAACAAGGAAGAGATAAGAGAGGAGAGGACGAACGACAAACCGGAATATCGGCAAAACGCTGCTGCTCGCTCAGGTCGTGACCGCCTATGAGAGGAAGTTACCGACAGATGATCGACGTATTGGAGATGTGCACCTGATCATTGGACAGAATGTATACTCATTAAGAAGACGATCAGGGACACATGAGAAAGAAATATGATATGCAGGTCGTTAGAATCATTAGCGTATGTCAACGTGAATCATTTACTTAAGCTCGTAGAATTTTCGAAATTTTTCTTTTTTCTTCCTTCTCTATTTTCTGTATCATTATACTTTAAAACTATCCTCATAATTTACAATTTGGTAAAGAACATGACACATCTACCTACGTGATTCTGCTCCGTCAAATATGTAACACACTCCGGGGAGCAATGCCCCGTCGAGAGTGCCTACACGAATATAATGAAATCTGATTTAAGATATTAATAATTTCCTATCGTTTCAAGGGCGTGTCCACACGTGTAACGCTTGCTAAGATTACCGGGTCAATACGGGTTAAATGCGAGGGTCAATATGGTACGCGATGACGGATTCGACTCAGGACAAAGCGGCGTAGTTGAAGGCATTGAGAGACAAAAAAAAATAAATAAATAAATAAAAATAAAGAAGAAAATGATGAAGACAAGATGTGAAGTGGAGAAAGATTTATTACGTTTTAGAAATGACTTTATTCAAAACATAAGAAACTGCATAGGAAAAAAAATATTTCAAATAGTAAAGCTGTATATTTAAACTTTATTTTCGCTTATTTCTTTTCTCTTACATTTCTGTATGAGCATATAATTTATTCTTTGTACACATAACATTTTCTCTATTTTTTAAGTAATAAAAAAATATTATTCCTATTATTCGATTGCTGTGAAGCATTACCCCGCGTAAGAAAATAGAATCGACGATTGAGTATCGCCATTAAAATTCAAATACGCGGATAGCCACGGGCGAATTAGCAAATAATAAGATACTAAAATAACAAAGAGAGACGAGAAGCAGAGGTGGGCGAAAGAAATGAAGTATGCCCGATAGAAATTCATCGTGATTTACGATCGCTCGTAATAATCGCAAGGATTACGCAAGCGCCAGCCAGGCGTGTCGCCCGCGCCAGCAGCTCCGAGGTCGTAATTCTCAACCGGTTTGAGGCGGACCCTCTCCCGCCTGGATGATGACGGTTATCGTTCCTAGCATCAATTCGATCGGGATTTTCGGGCAGCACCATTACGATGACGATATTGCTATTGTAATCAGCAACAACGTTATCAATCGTGAGTGTGAAGATGATCAGGCGAGCGAAAAGCAATATAAAACTAGTAATTTCAAAAGCGCAATGAAATTATGATTGAAGGTTTCCAGTTAAAGTCTCCGTCAGACATTCAGTATGTAATAAAGTCGCAATCATAATTTTTGCATTAATTTTATTTTTAACTTTATTACATATTTTTTATATTAATTATATTTAAATATACATATTAATTATATTTAAGTCTATATAAATCAATTTTTATCAATAACTCAACACACACATACACACACACACACACACACACACACACACACACACACACACACACACACACACACACAACAA
>NW_012130123.1:944178-946643 GCF_000143395.1 Atta cephalotes | reverse complement strand
TATATATATATATATATATATATATATATATATATATTATATATACTACACACACACACACACACACACACACACACACACACACACACACACACACACACACACACACACACACACACAAAATTGGATAAGCAGAGAATTTTTGCAGATTTTGGATTACATATAACTTTGAATTATATCCTGACAACTTCTCTATAGACTATAGAACGAAGAATAAAACTTAGCGATCCATTTAATTCGCTTCGAAATTTAAATCGCACTTTTCATAAAATTGAGAACTTCAGAAGTTGATTAATCGACAAGATTGAACTTACCCGTCGACGCTGCCGTGATCCCTTATAATAGCTGCCGCGACATCCCTCTTGAGACCCCCGTGAAACCAAGGTTGAAGAACATGTATACCGGCATCGAGGCCATGCAGCCTCATCATGGCGCATCCCGGTGGTGTTCTCGAAAACGGTCGCCATCTCCGCCGCCAAACCATGCCTTCATTTTCGGCTATATCCTTGGCTTCCTTGGGATCCTCGACTATCCTGCCCACGCTACCGGTAAAATCCATCGCCACGCGTGATCGTATCGATTCCTGCAAGAAAAAAGAAAATTTCATTCGTAAATTCATCTTGCATTATACTTTCGATAGCTAAAGTTTAAACAAAAAAAATGAACACTTAAATAAAGCCTTTTATATCATTCGATATATAATTGTATATCACTTGATATAAATATTTTATTTTCTTAGAATATTCTGAACATTATTATTATATATTATTATCCACGTATTAGAAAAAAATCTTTTATTTAAAAAAAAGAATCGCTGTACTGCCTAAAAAATATAGATGTGGATTTAATGAGGCATCAGTATAATTCTCACCATATGTTAATATTAATATTAACACTAACTTGATGTAGATTAATTAAAGTATTTAATACTATGAGTTTTATTTAAATCCACTTCATGGTGTTTATATCAATACCATCATGGTATAGATTTAAAATCCATGGTGTTAACCGTGATAATGTTGATATGAACACCAAAGATTTTAAAGCCACCAGTTGGTATTAATATTAACAGCTACAAGTTAAGAATTATATAGACAATGCATTGTATTAAATTCACACCTATTTTTTTACAGTATGCGATTTTTTAGGGGAGTTTATCATCACGTGAACACATAGATATATTTCCGGTAGACGAAGCGACACACTGAAGTTCGTGCTCAATGATCCCAGGATAAATACGTCCATCTATATACCAAGTATATACGTGAGTTTGAACGTTTCGACATTCATCTCTTGGCAAACGGAAGCCCGTCCTTTACGAGCGAGCACGATGAAGGGGGGACGAACCGTTCCGGGCTGCCGCCGAACGCTTTTATTTGGGATTAGAAACGAGGGTGGTTTCCAGTCCAGTAAATAACTCGTCCTGCAAGTGAGAGAAGGAGAAAGAAGAACGAATTTTCTTCCTGTTTCCATCTCTCTCTCTAGTAATCCACGGAATAAACCGCACCTCGCGAATATCCCGTAAAATTATGGTCCAAATACGATACAGCCGGTAACAATCGAAACGATAACTCATCACTGCCTCTCCGGCAATAATTTTCTTCACAAATTCCTCTTCCTGCGATTCCAAAATCGATGATAAAGAACTATCAATGCCGAAACAAACCTCGATATTGCACGATCACGAGAACACCTATGAGATTGAAACACCTTCACAATAATAGAATGTGATTGGGATCCCATGGATGAAGATACCCACAATTTCTAGCATTCGGATATATTCCAGAATCAAATCTACATTTCGAAACGATCCTGAAACTGTGGCTTAGATACCTATCCTATCTAATTTCATACCGACCAAAGCGATAAGATATTCAGACATCTATGTTTCAAAATTTCAGACACAAATTATATCCGGATATTTGAACACAGCGTTATATTGAAAGCGGTGTGGACGTACCCCGAAGGACAATTTGTGTCATCGCATAAGCAACCCCTGCTCCCCTCCTCGCTTTTCAGGTCCTTGATAACGAGCAAAAAGCCAGAGCGCACGTAGTGGATTAGTCGGTCGTTAAAATAAATAGACGCTCGCGGCGCGAGTACGTACGAGGGAGAGAATTACGAGAGAAAGAGATATATATGGGGAGAGAAGGGGTTCGGCGTTCCTCATCAGCCAGAGAATTACCGTAGAGCGAGAACTCGAGGGTGCTTTCAGGAGCCCCCGGAAACCGGGAAAGCCGGTGCGGCCCCGAGCATACGCCCGTAACGTGGCCGGCCGCGATCGATGTTCACCGGCTCTCTCCAGTTCGGCTTGCTCCTTCTCTAAGCCGCTATATGTTCCTTCTCACTCTTTAGAGAGAGAGAGAGAGAGAGAGAGAGAGAGAGGAGGAGGAGAGAAGAAGAGTAAGTAAGTACTCCGTCGACTAGTACGTTCGTTCGTCGTGGTGGTCGTCTACGACCGACGG
>NW_012130123.1:939462-943939 GCF_000143395.1 Atta cephalotes | reverse complement strand
AGAGAAGAGAGAGAGAGAGAGAGAGAGAGAGAGCTTTCCCTGGTTCGGTTAGGCTTGCTCGTGTTTTATCGTTATTACAAGCTCCTTCGAAGTTTACGACTCTGTGCAGCGGATAACGTTCTCTGCCCTTCCTCTCTCTTATTCTCATCAACCCTCTCGTCGTTCGATCAACCTTTACACGAAGCGCTAGCCGTCGGAAATGACGCGTCCTGGTTGCACGACTACCCCTCCCGCTTCGTGGCACATCTCCCTTCCTAGAGGAATTTTGTTACGTCGCTTATGGAAACTCGACGTCACCTTGAAAAGACATAAAAATCGCCGCTGCGTCGATAAGCTATATTACAAGCTCTTCACATAAGTAAACTTCGACGTCAAACATACTGTAATGTCAAACATCTTGACAGTTAAATCTCGAATTCGAATTCTGTTGAAACATAAAAATAAGTGAGAAATAAAGATCGTTACCTAATATATATATTTTGCGTTCTCAACTCCAACATAAAAAATCATAAAACACATCATAATATTATCGAAAAAGAAAAAAACATAATAATTCTTTTTAAATAATTATATGTTGTAGAGAGAAAAAAATATGAACATCCATTGTATACGTCCAATGTAAAGCGATACAATTTGATAAATTTTAACAAGAATAATAAAATAATTAGTATTATTTAATATTATAATTATTGTAATAAAATTGATAATTAACGCGATTGAGATAAATTCTTTAAAAAAATGTAATATCAAATATTGGATTTCACATCGTGAATAAACGATTTTCAAATCGTTTCACGATGTATCTAAAATTATTCCTGAAATACTCGAGATCACCACTTTCCTCTCATAACGAAATTTCGCTGACTCGCGACACCGGCGTACCGTTTCGCGCGTGAATACTCTTACCTGGAGTACCACTCCGTCGTATTATTTTGCTTTACGACATTTTAAATCGTCGCCAATATAACGGTGATATTACGAAATTGTGAAGCGATATTGCACGTCACGACGTGCATGTATGTGCTCCTCAGAATATCACATGTTCCACCAGCGCGAGCGATTGGATTTTCCTTCGCTCTCCCATCGCTCCTTCACTCCTCGTTGCTGTTTCGGTAGCATTTCGCGGTTCCCTCGTTATCGTGGATGCCTAACGTTGTTTTACGACCGATAAAAGCATCCCTTCCTCGTCTGCTGGAAGTGTATCATTTTACCCGGAGCTGCGTGGCTGTTAGCTGCCTCATAATGTCTACCAAGCAGATATGAAGAATCGATCTTTGCAAATGAGATAAATCCTCTCTAGTTAATTATCCTCGCGATTTCGCAATTCGTCGCGCACGTTTTATGTAAGTCAGTGAGAATAAAACGACGTGTACATCACGCAAGATATCACAATTATTTTGCGCAATATAAAATTTTAAATTTGCCATAATATCAAGAAAATGCTGCAGAAAATAATAAAACATCAAAGACTTTAAATACATATTTTCTAAATTATTCTTTTTGCTTTTCAATTATCATTTTGGTTTCGTATCTTGTTTAAATAAAATACGACACTAATTATATCGATATATAACATATATCTAAATACTTATATTTTGCTTTAATATAATATTTTATATAATATAATATTTTAGAGGCTTTACAGCGAGTGGCAGTCGTCGATTAGAGACGCATCGACCGATCAATAGTCGTTCTTTCCGCGTGTTACTGGGTTACTATCTCGCTTCGTGACTATACGATAACGTAATATGCCGAGAGCGTAATCGTAAATGAGAGACAAGTGTTCATAAAACCGAGTTTTTAACGCATATTTAATCACAGTGCAATTAAAGCTCTATAATAAGATATTAAAATATTTGTTCAGTTCGAAGATTAATTTTTCGAATTCAAGAAACCTGATCAAAATTATAGTCGGTTATGTTAGAGAAGCACGATAGATTACCAATAAAATTGTGCATAATGTTAATTAACATCGCGGCTTTTGCTTGCAGTAAAGACAAGGAAGGGATAAGTACTCGTTCCTCTCTGCATGTCGAAGCTTTCACAAATGCGGTGTCGCGAGTTCGTACGAGTCTTGCATAGTAACGCGGAGGGTCAACCACGGTCGAAGATAAAGCCGTCAAAGAAGAAGGGGAAGAAGTGGGAGATTGTACCTGGAGACCCGTGACTCGCGCGATATCGATCCCACCGGTGACCGACCGTATCGCTATCGGCCACGTGGACACGTTGGTTGCACGACCGGAGAGATAAAAGAATTCCTTCATAGCGCATGCGAAACTATGTGTGCGGAAAACTTTCACGTCGGTTTCCATTATATTTACTCGGAAAACACCGGTCGGCCGGCAGACCGGTCGGTCGGCATCGCTGTGCGAGAGATACACGGGGAAGGGTTTATCGAGGCTATTTCCGGTAGTACACTACGGGGGTTTATCGCTACTCCACCTCCTCTCCTCGCCCCATCGAGAGCGACGCGAGAGATGTTCGGAATATTTTGCAGAAATAAAACAAAGCCATAGCGCTTCCGCGTTTATTTATATGAGCTTAATCCGATAGTCCTTTTTTTTAAGTTAGTGTTAGAATGATATGTCATTTTTAATTTGATTCTTTACATGTTGGAAATTGCCTATTCGCAATGTTCTCGACGGTCTATTTGGACGTCGAGAACATTCAGAATAAATGCAAATATCTGTGTTAAAACTCAGAAATAAGAAAATGATGCTTAGAAAACAATAAGATAGCCTTTATCGTGAGAATACAAATGATCTTAACAAAGTAATTCTTTGAATTAAATATTTAGCTACTAATAAGCTAAAGGCTTTTAATTCTAACAAATTTAGTTTATAGTTTTCTTGGGAATATCATTTTTGTAAAATTATATGAAATTATTAGACGGGGACTCTCTGGATTCGAATTTTTTTTAAATATAAAAATATAAAAAACTGTACAGTTTTTTGTAAGATTTCTACTAATTAATTTATGCATCATAAGCATATTTCACATTTATCTCTTAAGGGAGCATGAACGCAGTTCTCTTTGAAAGAAAATCTTGCAGAAATTCATGATATGAAGCTTTGGTCCGTCGATCAATTTGCAGAATCCATTTATGATAAAGCATAACAGCGTGCAACGATCGCAAGATTCGTGACTTAGGGTTGACAACCCCTGACAAGCCTGTTGCTAGGCGCCCATCAACTTTCCCTGCACAGAGTCGAGGAACGGACGAACGAACGAACGAACGTGGGGTCTGCCTCGCTTTGCACCAATCGACGCTACTGCGCATGCTGCTCTTTGTTCCCCTTGTCTCCTCATAATACGGTACCCTCTATGCTGCCCGCCCCCTCCCCCTGTTTGTCTTTACCTTGCATCCCTAGTGTGCCCTAATGCGAGGCAGCGAGACTCAAAACCGTCTCCTGGATGATGCCACAAAAAAAATCGATTCGATTTCAGCTCTGGTCAGCAACGTTCGTGAATCATTCGACCCCTGTCACAACTTTAACAAAACTTGGCAAATTCGTAGAACAGAGGAAAAAAAATTTTAATGAGTTTCTTCGTTGCTGATGTGGTCATGTTTGGGAGTTAGAACTACTCTCGAGGTTGTAGCCGTTGTGTTATATTGGCAACTATTGGGAGAAAGTATTTTTTATAGAAAAGTTTCGTAATAAAAGCACTCTAAAAGGACGCTCGACAAAATTAAGAAAGTTTTTGTCCGTCAGAGGCGTCTTTTGTCTTTAAAACCTGAATATTAGCGCGAGTTAAAATTACCGGCGCTACTTTATTACGCAAACCATCCAGTTTCTCGTGAAGTCGGAGGCGGAGGAACGGTTCGTGGTTATTCGTCGTAAAGAGAGGAAAAGGATGGTAGGATAACAATGCGGAAGGATTTTATACGAGTACGAAATTATGCCTCGAATAATTCAACCAGCTCTGAAAGAGACGAAAGAGGCTAGGCTTCCGCCATCGACCAATGCAGAGTTATGACATCCATGCAGAGGGTGTTACGCAACGATGTCGCTTGCAGCGACAGGCTATCGTGCGACTTGCGCGATGACGCACGTCGAGTATCAACTCGGTATTAATTGTCCGAGGTTATCGAACAAAGGCGAATTACTGTCACAAAGCCGTCGTCGTCGGTGCACGTCGTCGTGGCGGAGCTTTGCTCGTTGTGGAAGACACGGAGAAGGAGAAGAGAACGTCTCCTAAATTGCATCGGATACGCTCGGTCTCAGATAGTAGTCGACCGGTAGTTTAGATAGACGTTAATTGTGCCCGGCGATTCGCTTGGGAACACGTCCGGGCAGAGAGAGAGAGAGAGAGAGAGAGAGAGAGAGAGAGAGAGAGAGAGAGAGAGAGAGAGAGAGAGAGAGAGTAGTAGTAGTAGTAGTAACGTACGTACGACGACGACGACGACGTACGTACGTACGTACGTACGTACGTACGTACGTACGTACGTAACGAACGTAACGTACGACGTACGACG
>NW_012130123.1:925480-939442 GCF_000143395.1 Atta cephalotes | reverse complement strand
AGAGAGAGAGAGAGGGAGGAAACGAAAGACGAAGTTTGTTCTGAAATAACAGAAGAACCTGGCCGCCCGCCGACATTAGCTCGATCGCATCGTCGAACAAAGACAAATTACGCGGACGGCTGGTCGGAGCTGGTTGTACGGTTCTTCAGCTTTTCAAGAGATCCCTATCGTTGCTGTTGCGCAACCACCGCGGAGCTCTCTTGGCTACGGACTGATGATTGACGTAAAATTATGCAAAAACTGTCGTCCCGCACTCGAGCGCGAGCGGAACATGCGTTTCTTTCATGCGCGAGGTACCTTCCTCTTCATGGCGAACACGGACAAAGAGCTTAAGGCAAAAGCAGACAAGCTGGCTGACATCATTCTGGAGATCGATCGGTCTCCACAAAGAGAGCAAAAAACGATTCCTTTGACATTGATGGCGAAAATGGCCTTGGAGAAAAGAAAATACTACCCTTGAATATCTCTAATTCAATTGATAATGATAATATATACGAGAAGAAGCAAATAAAAATCATTTTTTTACAGACATTCTGTACTTTTTTTCTTTAGATTCGCAATTTGTGTTTTAAATTTTAACTTTAAATGTGTGACTTTGAGACCGAGTATGACTTGAACAGAAAAATATTCTATTGGTAAGAAAAATGATTTTTATTCTCAATTCATTTTTTTTCTTTTCAGTAATTTTTAACAAAGTTATCTTTAATAAAAAATATTATCTTGATAATAATCTTAAAATATAATTGTTACAAATTTTAGAAAAATTCATTATTATATACTCAAAACAAGAATTTATTTTCTTTTGAAGAATATTATAAAATTGATTAAAGAAGTGATTCTTTATATAAGCAAATCGAATTTATTTTAATTTAATAATTTTGATTGAAGAAATTCAATTTAAATTCACTTCAGATTATATTTTGAATAAATTTGATATTTGAGATAAATTTATGATATAAATTTGTAGATATATGAACTTTTGAAATACTTTAGTAATTATTGTTTTATATACGTATGTGTGTATATGTTTTTTTTCTGTGTGTAGCTATTGCATACAATGTACATCGAAATTATAGTTGCGGATTATTATCGTATTGGCGTCAAATGCGGGATAACAATACGGGCTTTAAACGTAAAAAGAAAAAGTCTTTTTTTCCGTAATCAATACATTTTGACGGGATTCATGAATTTTGTCATTTGCAATTTTGTCACAAAGCACAGTATGGAAACTCGATTCATCCAAATTATCAATCTGCGCGTTCATCACAATTCTTCACTCACCGTAACTCACACAAAAGCGTAATTCGCGCGATGCTATTTTTCTCAACGTTCATTATGCTGGTGCATTAGCAATTAGTAAGGAAAGGGGGACATTATGTATTTTAAAACGCTAATAGGCTAACTCGCTCTTTTCCTCGTTAACTGCCACTCTAGTCAAGCTAAAATATTCTTACTTTACAGCCGCAACAAGTTTCCTAACAAGTTTCAAACAAGCATACTAGTTGCTAGGGAAAAAAAGGGGTATCGTGCAAACTACGCTAAAGGCGAGGTCCCAGTCGATCGTTACGAGGGCATTGCAGACGTTAGACCGATAACACATGTGCATTCTTGTACTCGATCGTGCGATGTCACTCGACGTCGCGTCGGGCCGCGCGTATAATACGCTGCGTGGGCGCGCGCGCTGTGCACCACGGCATTCAGATGCGTTCGATCTCTTGCGTCCCTGTACGTGCACACCGACGATTATGCCAGGCCGTGTCGCATACGAGAGGGAGAAAGAGTGATAAATCGGTCGGTCGCGCCCGTGCAATTTGAATAATAAACAGCGCGCTCGCTAAACCGAGAAAAACCTCCAAGCTTGTATCCGCGTCGCGATTACGCGCTATAAACGAGCGCGCCCGACTAACGTCTCGTGCCCGAGCTAAATTATCCTCGCGCACTCTCTCAAACTACGTTTCCCCTGTCGAGTTACGATTCATGAAGTCGCGAACGAACAGTAAGTTCGAAAGTAAAGGAAACGTGTCGTCCCATTATTTCACTCTAAAACGAAACGTTCTCGTTCCATTTAACTATTCAGCTATCTGTCAATGCTGCACTGAGAAAAATATCTGGTTGAAAATGGATGAATCAGAAAATTCTGATTATCAATCAGAATTCTGGCTATTACAACTAGAATTATATTGTAATAGTAAATTTAATTGAAAAATTCTGATTCCATTTCCAACCGGAATTCCAATTAATCTAACCACACCGAAAAAAATATATTCAAAAATTTATTTGTGAGAAATATTGTATATCTGTTTCATTGAAATAAATCTTTATTTAAATATGGCAAAATATAATTTTATTTCTAGCAAATAAATCATTTATTTTATTTTTTTTACAATTAATAAGATGTATTTCATAGAAATGTATATTTCGCATCATCACAATCAAATTTCACAATGAATATCGACAAAAATGTAAGTAACATTTGCTTCGCAGTACTTCAATATTTTTTTCTCAGTGCAAATATTTTTCTTAATGTGTGAATAACACTGTTGTGAATGTGAATTACATTGTTATATTTACATTGTTATATTAGTAAATTTCTGTTGTTATCTATTTAAATTATAGAAGTATAAATTACGATAAAAATACGGAAGAGAATATTGCGGTACGATATTACGACCAGGAATTCGCTCCAAGTATTTAAGGTCTCTGAATGAGTCAACCGCGTCTCTATAAAAAAATGTACTATCACGTCCTTCAATATAGTCCTTGGTAGCTGTGGGATAGAGTGGGATATGAAAATCTGAAGAACGAGATCAGAGGGGCGATCAAGCACAATGGCTTGTTGTGCCGCGTAAGCCGCACTTCGGCCTCTCTTTAGAATCCTCAGTGGCTTAGTCTGAACGCGCAGCAGCACCAGATAACTTCCTCTCCCGAGGGATGCGCGACAATGCAACGTCGCGGATGCGATGCGTCGCGTTTCTCTGGGAAGAAGCTAAAATTGCGCCGGAAGTGCGCGAAAGCATTCGCAGCTATCGATCGCGGCTTACTCACGGGAAATGGCTCGTTAAGAAGATTGGAGAGGACCAAATGAGCTTCGCGAAGGAGCGCGAAAGCTTCTTGATTTCTCCGGCAAAGCTTACGAATCGACGGGAAATACGTTGTTATATCATGTCAAAATAGCATTTAATCAAGCACTAATAAATTCTATTAATCCAATTGAATTCTTCTCTTTCTGTTTAAAACATTATACAATTAATCATGATTGTATAATAATATATTGATTACAAAAAATCAAATTTTTTAATCAAATTTTTTTCCTAAATTATTTAGAATAATGGCACAAATTTTTTTCACTATTTAATATAAAACATATCTTTACACTGTGTTATACTGCAGTGTTCAATTCATAATATTAAATAATCATACTCCATTTGAGCTATTTTTTATCATTTCTATAAATCGCGAATATCCATTCAATATATGTGTCGTTATTTTAACTAAAATAATGGAATTTAACAATTAAATTCAAGAAAATATATTAAATTTAGTTTATAATTTATTAAGTGCATAGTTAATACAGATTATTTACTTTGAAATTAATCACAACGGATTAATTTATATCTTGACACAAAAGTTAAAAATAACGAAATGTTATTTAAATCACAAGGGATCGAGTTACCATTACTTCTTTGATATTTAACAATATGGATAAAAGATAAAAGCTCCTACTTACTTTATACACGTTTATTCATCTATTTCCAGTTTAAAAGTAACGGAATGTATATGTGATGTCCGTCGAGATCCGTATAAAAGTTCACTCGATATGGCTTATGTATCTACTATCACCATGCGGGCGAAATATAAAGAGTGCAAGCGGCGAAGTGCCAGCGTGCATAAGATAAAATTAGATATTCGGTCACGTGTGCAGTGTTCCCGGCAGAAGTGTTAAACAATTTTGCCAGAGGCACGTTTCGGCGAATAAAAATAGACATGATAATTCTGAGCGGAAGATGGAAGAGCTGGAGAGAGGGATAGCGAGAAAGGGAGTCACGCCAAGAGACGAACGTTGCGGGATAGTCGGCCGATTATTGACATCAATGCACCTTTTAACTTGCTCAAACGGTCTTCGTTATTTCTACATTAAATTAACTGCCGTGGGCCAAGTCACTGCAGCTCTCGTCTTCTTACAATGTATCGAGGAAGCCAAAATTTCCGATGGGACATTCGTTGTCATCTGATGTTCTTCCTAGGAGCTCTTCCTTCTTCGAAACACTTAATCCGTTTCATAATATTTTCTCCCGAAAGTATTTCTGATCACGAAATTGTTTTTTTTTCTTCTAGGTAATCCATAGATCAAACCATATAATTCTTTCCGCGCAGAACAAGAATTAAACTTTCCGAAAGTATCTCTCCTTTCGTTTTACTTTATGCAAACCCTCAATGTTCTGTGTACCCTATTAATCTCTTAGTTTTTAATTAAATTAAGAACTTGAAAGATAATTCTTCAACAAGCGTTGCTCATGCTCGTAAAATAAAATTTCTATCTGTTTTAGCAGAAGAAGGGAAAGTAAATTCGCTCATACGAGAATCTTCAATCGCCTTTCGGATGAATGAAAATATCGACTGATTCGCAATTGCTACGATGATGAAAAAATAGAACAAATCTTGCGATGACGAGTAAGATGATACTCAAAGATAGATTTGTATTTCGAGAAGGCTCACGAGATCAAGTCCCGAGAGTGCAGCGGCCTAATGACGTTTGCGCCGAGATTAATCTCCGGTCGCGCACGACTTACGCAAAGTCGTACTCGAAGTAACTCCAACTTCGCCTCGGCGGCAAGTTAATCAAGATCAGAATTAGTGGTCCCGCTGCAGCCACACTCGCGTCATTAATGGGTTACTTGAGATCGCGAGCACACGAAAAAATAGGATAATCCCTCTCGACCATTATACAACGAAAAGCGTTCTCAGAGAGATACATTCTTTTTATACATAATTGTAATAACGTTTAAAGACATTTTTTTCATATTATACAAGTACAGAATATTTCAACCATTATTGTGGTAATATACACAGTAAAAAACATTTCATATTTATGTTGAAAATGGCAATTCAAGACTTTTTTAAGGAATTTTTTGTTGAATTTTTAACATTTTCAAAGATTAATTTATAATAACATGATGCTATTTATATTAAAATTTAATACTTCTTAGTGTTAAAATAACACAATTTTTGACAAACAAATAACATGAGTATAATGTTTTAAAATGGAGATTCTAAAAATGAATGAATAAAATATGTGTTTTTATGTAATTTAACATATCATAAATGTTAATTTACAGAAAAAGTTATGTTTCCACAGTTTGTTTACAAAAACTGTATCAATGTTACTGTTTTTGTGTTTATTTTTCTAAATAATATATTATTTTAATATATTCATCTTGTGTTCAATTAATTCTTGTGTTAAATTTAACAGAAATTTTCCAATATAATATAATAAATTTTTAAAAACAAACTTTTATTTAAAATTTACAATCCATTAGATGTCCTCTTTTTTTGAGCCCAAAGACAAAAAGAAATTGCAATCATTCGATGTATGTAACGAGATTGTGTCGTTTCACCATTATTCCTAACAAGTTTTCTCATGCCAGCCGCCTGCGGCAAACGTAAAAAAAGGATTCCTTTTGACGGCTGTCCTTGGCCGTGACTAACCCGTCCTTGACGGGCACATGATTACCTTGAACAAGAAGTCCCCAAAAGCTTGCGTCATCTTATTCATGGTTGTCGGTCCGATATACGTAGAAACGTCATTCAATTATATATCCTTCTATATAGCAAGCGAGTCGCACGCTTTTCTAAGCGATGCATAATGATAAATGTAACTAATTTCAAGATCCGTATTAATTTCATTATTAATTGAGTATGCACTTGTTAAATGCAATATTAATCATTTCGACTTGCAAATATTTACCAAAATTAAAATTCTGATCATTAAACAAGAACAATCTACATAAATCAAGGAGATTGAATCTTGATTTATGCAACTTCTGCAATTTTACATATTTAACTTTCTCTGTAAAAAGAAATATCGACGATACCAGTTTGGTTCAAACACGCAACATAACAAGTGCAAATTCTTTCTTATCTCGGATAATTCTAAATTATTCCTTATCTCGGAAATGCGTGCAACATTTTTTCCAAGCGAATTTACCTTGCATGATCGACGCTTATAGCTCTTAACAGGGGTAGGAAAATTTACTCTTGCTTGCCGCATATTTAAATAACTTTTTGATTTCTGGTTATTCGCTCCCGGCGATTATCCTGCTGAGTAGAAAAAGAGGCGTGAAATGCAGTAAAAAGGAAAAAAAGGGAGAACAAAACGAAAAAAGCCGCGAAAAAAATAGCAAGAAAGAAAAACAAGACTTGGGAGAGGCCGCAGGAACTATCAATCGAGAGACAGCCGGTTTCCTTACCCTCCGGGTAAGGAAACTCGTAGTCGTGTCTGAGTTATTACCGTCGTCTGTAAAGTCACTAGACGCGCGTCTGACCAAACACACCGAAGCAGTTAGAGTAGCGTCCAGTGTGAGATTACGGATATCGGCCGCGCACTTGTTAAACGCTTATACCGATCGTAAAGCTAAGAGAATACCTGCTGCCGTCCTCGTAAACATACGGCCGACCGTTGCACACCATCATCCTCACCGGTGATCGTCTGGCGGTTCTGGGGCGCGCGAATGCACGAACTCTCAAGTGCCACCGTCGATTCCGTGTAATCATGCAAATTACGAGAATGTACTATTTCGGTCGTTTCTCCGCCTTTTCGTTCGTTCCCGCTTCAACGATGACGACCGCAACCGTGAGATTAGATCGACGAGACTTCTGTTCCCACTACGCCCCCTCTTCCTCCTTCGCGCTCATACGTTAGGTAACACCGGTAATTATCATTCTTCGCGGTTACAATGGAGAGCTGATGGCGAGACGGTGCCGAAAGCGAAGAAATCTAATCTATGGCCACTTCAGGTTTTAGCAACCGTGAAATATGTATGTAACTAGTAGTACTTTCAACGTCAACTCCAGAAAGAAATAGAGAAACGTCCACGAGATGGATATATGTTTGGACAGAATTTTATACCATCTTTTAGAAAGGACAATAAAAGTACTCATATATTTCTTACAGAATTATTTTGCCAATATTTTTGCTTAGAATAATTTTATTAGGTGTTTCATCATTCATGCTACCGCAATTTAACAACACGAGCATTTCTCTCTCGTTAATATCTCCTTACTCAGACATTTTTTTTCAATGTGTCGATGCATAAATAGAAAAATACATTTCAATGAATATTAAAGCGGAACGAATGTGACAGCGTTTAAATTGAATTTCGATTGCAAGGAGCCAACTAAACACGGTCATCACATGGCTTTTGACGGTAACGAGCCTTCAGAATGCTACAAATCTTCTTCGCCTGGGACGTCTCTCAAGCAGCCGCGTTCCGCGACTTTAGCATTGCTAATACGGTACATGTCGAATTAACGTTCGCATTGCGATGCAAACCTCCGCAAGAGCAAGAGAAAACTCTCAAAACGAGAGTGTCTTTTCCAACTCGGGGAAATCGTGGGGTTTCTTCACAAAAGAGAGAGTTTTCTCAAACTCTACCTTCCGCCGTTAACTCTTCCATCCAACCAACCTATTTTCCAAAATAAACGAGCAACATTAACTTTTTCTATAAAGAAACAAGTTGCATCATATGAAAATATTATACAGTATAATATTATTATAGAATACATATGCACTGGTAACTTATTTCAACAAAATTAACTTGTAGAATTAATTTGTATATTCGTGAGAGAGAGAGAGAGAGAGAGAGAGAAATTACATTTACATTTATTTACATTTACGTAATGTCTATTTTACGTACAAATTTACACCAATTATTCAGTTATTCGTGATTATTTGCAGAGTTTGAAACATGCGCCAAATTGAGGTTGATGGTTTTTCTCTTTTCTCTTCTTTCATCGAGAGAACTTTATCCCGTCTTGCGCCACGTCTTGACCCATAAATGGATTAATGTTGATACTCGCGTTTGGCATAGGCGGCGAGGTGATATTCTCAGTACGCTCGAGAACGAGGAATGCTACGAAAATACAGACAAGCAACCATGTAGGTTATGTAATAACTGCTGACAGTCGTGCGACTTTAAAGTCACGGCAGCTGCAGAATTACGGCGAGCGGAAGAGAGCGACGAGCGCGGGTAAAGCGGAATGAGAAAAAGACATGGAATTTGCTAAATGCGGAACGGAACAGCGAACCGCGTCCAAGGTGGCCAAGCGAAGGGGTTTAAACGAAGTTGGACATGCGCCAAACCTGAACTTGCATCGACGATATTTATGACTGGCGCTAGGCGATCTATATGATTAAGGTCTTCAAAGTACCTGCTTTAAAACTTGGCGGCACGAGATAGAAAGAGAGAAAAACGCGGCGTCGTTGTCGTAAAATATAGAAAGAACGATACAAGAAAGAACGAGTTATGACTCCGCCCTGATTCGTGGTTGTAGTTATCATCGCATCCTTCTTCCTTTCCGCTTCTACGGCGCAATTTCGAGATATTTCTTCTAGAAGAATTTCTCTCTCTGAATTATTCTCCCTAAAATTACTTAGAGAAAAACCGAGTAAATTCACAATTTTTATAAGAGAATAATTAACACTTTTTGAAAGAGAAGATTTAATAGTATAAATCTATATTTATCAAATTTATTTATTAAATGATCAAACAATTTTATAAAATTCACAATATCATAATTTCAACATACCCTTTAATAGATATTATTTAATAGATACTATTAGCTTTCATTAATCTTGCGGTAGAGTTAAAATAATTTACTAAAAAAAATCAGAAAGAAAGGAAACTATATTGTATTTTCTGCGTGTCACTAGGTTACTACGAGATTTCTGCTCTCTTGAATGACCAGCTGGACTAGCGTAACCGGTTTACTGCGGGCAAAGAGGTCACAAATCAATTTATCTACAGACATTTGGGCAACGAATAGGGCAAGCAAATCACCACGAATCGTACAAAAAGAGTTTATTGTCACGTTTTACAACTGTCTGGCCATCTGATCTTTGTCACTAAAAAAAATACGAAGCTAATACTGATTTTTAGAGGTAAAATAAGTTACGGGAGGCTTCACGGCGCTATTTTCTACTTGCTACTTGAACTTTTTGCCAATTTTCTCTCAAAAATTGCAAAGTGTATACGAATAGCCCCGTAAAAAGATCTCATCATATCACAATCAGTAGTCTAACTTCAGCTTACGGTAATCCGCGTTCTGCATTCTCATCGTACTTTGTCAGATCGCCGTATTATGCGAAACCAGGTCACGCAGCAGTTCAATCAGTGTCACAAGAAATAGGAAATTCTCTGAAAATCTCGAGATTTCCTCAGATCATTTACGTATTTTGTAATTCCAACGAGAATTTGCGCGCTGAGATCGCAGAGACCGTATCTGCAGGAGAAAAGGAAGAGAAAAGAAGGAAAGAAGAATCTCTCGTGGAGCTGGTCGCGTGTGCCAGGCCAGACATTATACCGCGTTACATAATGCAGCGGCGATTAGATAATAGTAATTATAGGTTGCGCAGGAAGTGCAGCGGAGTCCCCGAGGCCCATAATCAGACCCACCCACTCGCGCGCATGCTCACGTACAAATACACATACGCACAAACACGCGCACGCACACACGCACAACACATGCGTGCATAATCCATGTTCGCACGCACTATATTACTATCTGCCCGCACCCAATTCGCATGATGACGTACGTGGAACCTAGCATGCAGCTGATGCGTGTCACGCGTGAATTTCCAACGGATCGAGTTTCCTGGCTACCATCGGGAAATTCGAGGCAAGATCTGAAGTTACCAGAGAATATCGGGGAGTGCTGTACATCGGAGAAGAAAAGTGTCGTATGATATCGGAAGGTACTGCTAGAATTGACATCTGAGACTCTATTGGAAATTATCGAAGGATCACTAACTCTAGAGAATAGACTGAGGAAAGAAGAGAAAGAGAACTCACCTCGTCTGTCATAGCGGAAGATACGTGGACTGCCAAATGTACTGGTGAGTTTAGTGGTACCTTCTTTGGCAAAAGCGGCGACTTTGAAAAAACAGCGTGCGACGCGTGCATCGTACGTCGCGACGTCAAATGTGTGGGAGATACGTCAGTGATGCATCAGCGAGGAAAGTCTGACAGCAGCGGGCGTCGAGGCCGACAGGCGCGATTCACTGTTATTTCATTTTATCTCCTTTTTCCCTTTATTTTTTATGTTTTTTGTTCGAACTCGCCGGACGGATGACGTGGGTGTCCGCGGCAGAGAACTGGCAAAGAGGAAGAGAGAGAAAGGAAGGGCTGCTACTACTAGGGCCCCAACAGCGACGAAAGGGAGCGCGATGCGGCAGGGAGAAATCGTTCAATGTCAAGGTTACATGGGCGCACGCGCATAGAATCGACTATAAAGCAGAAGAGAGATAGGGCGGAAGCGGCCAAGAGGAAGGGAAATAGTATAGGAGGAGGAGGAAGAGGAGAAGGAGAAGGGTATGGGAGGACCCGCTAGCCTTGGCAGGATGCTTTCCAGTGGGGATAAGATGCATCTCCTAGTTGCATCTGGTCGACGAAAATATAATGCCAATTGCGTGCGCCGCCCCGGGTTTACTGTGTAAGCACGTGGAATTTATTTGGACGAGAACAGCCGAGATTACAGCCGCTCGCAATCTCGTTTTGTATTCGCGAAAATGCATAAGACTGGAACGTTCCGTTCATGCTACGAGAGGATTCGCGAACAAATCGGTAGGAAATGAAAAAAGACGAGAATAACTCTGTCGATCTCGTCGATGATATTATAAACACTGATGTTACACGCGACTCCGCCAGACAATTCAAAACGAGATATTACGTTTGATTTTCATATGAGAAAAATTGTATTTACGCGAAACAATCATTATACAATTTTAAATTTAAATTCAATGTTCAATCTATTTTTTACATGGAAAAATATCATTCTACTGCTAAGAAAAGTAATTACTTAATTTACTTTCTTTTTTTTAAGTTTACTTTCTTCTTTTAACGGTCTTTAATAAAAAATCTTCTTGAAAATAATCTTAAAATATACTTATATTACAAATTTTAGAAAAATTCTACATTATTATATACTCAAAACAATTTATTTTCTTTTGAAGAATATTATAAAATTGATTAAAGAAGCGATTCTTTATATAAGCAAATGGAATTTTTTGTAATTTAATTAATTTTAATTGAAGTATTAAACTTACTAGAATATATTTTGAATAATTTAATGTTCGTGATAAATTTATGATAGATTTGCGGATATATAAACTTTCGAAATACTTGAAATAAGTAATTATTACTTGCATATATTTTAATTAAATACGAAAATTCCTACATTCGATCAAAGTGGATCTTAATGCTTCAGTATTTCTGTGTAAATTTATACACATCTAATTCTGCAATCTGTGCGCTAAAATCTTTTTCAGTCTTGAAACGCAATCATGAGCAGAATCAGAATAATAATACTATCACTTATTAAGTTGATAAGCAATTTAATAACATTTTGATGAAAAAAAACATTTTTATAAGAATGTTAATAATTAAATGTTAATGAAAATCTTAAATCTGCAAATAATTTTAGTATGTATTTTTCTGTGTACTATTATGAGATTTCAGATTTGTAATTTTTTCGATTCGAACGTTTGTCTCTCATGTATGAACGAGGCATATATACATTGTTTTAATATTTCTGATCAGTGAAGATCTAAGAGAATAGTATAACTTCAAACTCGCCAACTTTTGCAGCACAGTTGCTTCAGGCAACTTCTTTCGGTACCGACTTTAATGCACTTCCTGCGAACGCGGAACGCGGGGAAAGAGATAGAGGAGTGAGTTTCGAGTGCAATTTAAGTTATTCTGAAGGGTAACATCGAGAGACGCGAGGCGCAATTTCCACAATGCGAACGCCGTTTTCGGCAATCCCTATCGTCGAGTATTCGTTAATTGTCCCGCGGCAAGACGAAACACGTTCCATTTAGTCGCCGAATTGCGAGCCACATCTCGGAAAAGCAGAAACGACCGATAGTCGCGTAATCATATCGTTTACGAGAGAGATCGACCGCCGAGTATCGAAAAACGATGGAACGGAGCGAGCGAGTATACAGAAATCGGGAATGTAAGAATTCCGTGATAACAGGCGTTTGCACGATATTCTTTCCCGAAAGCTAACGCGAATTTTTCCTGCAGGTTACAGAAACGTCGAATTATTGACAGTTCTCGAAAAATATCGTGGATTCGTCGAGTTCACATTCACTTAATACCCGAATGCCTCGTGTAGCAAGTTCTGCGACCGTTTCAGGAAAAGAAGAAATCGGAAAGTGGCTTCTAATTTTTAAAGAGTAACGGAAAGGTGACTTTTAAGAGTCCTCTACATAGAAGTCGTAGATGGTCGTGAAGTCTTAAGTCGTAGGAACTAATCACAATCAAATATAATATAAGGAGAATACTCGATTAGAATTGGTCAGTTTCCTACAATTTAAGATTCCACGACCGTCTGCGATTCTTCTATGTAAATAGCAAAAAGAGACAAAAGGTGAATTCGAAAACGTCCATGGTGGTATTTTCCTTGAAGCCGCTAAAGTTCTTAAGTTGATCGAATGTTGTTTGATCTCAAAGCAGAATATTGTTTTGAAGACATTATAACGTTCTTCGTCTCTCTCCCTCCCTCCCTCCCCCTCCCCCCCCCCTCCCCTCCTCTCTCTCTCGCCCAGAGTTAAACAAATTTTAATGCGAAGGAAACGACGACCGGCGTAGTTCAGAGTTTGTCGCAACATAAATGTCAGACGAGCGAACGGAAAAAGGATATTTTTCCCTTGGACGCGTCTCTTCTCCGCCGCTTCCTTCCCTCGGCCACCAGGGCGGCCAGGACTTTAATTTATACCCGGTGGCACTTTTCTTTCTTTTTCTCCCTTATACACCTTTCTCTCGCTTGGGTTCGCTGTCTCACCGGGCGAATAAAGTTGCCGGCGAAGTTTTTTTAGTGCTGGTCGCGCACTTTTCGAAAAGCATCGACCGTAACACTTGCGCAAGCTTTAAACGGCCACGTATTACCATCGATAAAGAGGGTCATAAAGAAGAGGCAGGGCGAGTCGTGCGGAAGAAAAGAAACCAAGGGGAGGATAGAGAAAGAAGAGAATGCGCATGTGTTTCGTTTTTGGGCGACGCTCCGACCAGAGCAGGGAGATACCAAGCAAAGGATACCGACAAAAACCACACCCTAAGTGCAGTGGCGAAACATCTCTGAATCTTGCCTCTGTGGCCATATAAAGAAGCGCAATGGTTCTTCTCAGAAAAGTGTCAAAGTTATGAACGTTTACTACTAAATTGTATTCCAACATTTACTTGTCTAAAACTAAAAAAAATTTTTCAGTTTCTAAACAGCAATTTTCAAGACTGTTATACAGATGAACAAAAATAGAATATGGTTATAATAAATTGCTACGTTATGCCGTTTTATCTAAATCTCAGATAATTTTATACGCGACATTCAGAGAACAGTGCAATCGTAGAAGCGAGGATATATAAATGACAACAATCCCAGGTTATCCTCTAGACAAAGCTCGCATATAATAGCAATCGTAGTAGTGGGTGAAGCGCACAGTTTCATCACGGCTGTCGCGGGGCGGATCATTTAACTGGGAGTGCACTCGATTACGGGGTAACCCAGTCGCCACCGTATCCGTCTCGTCTGGTGATGACGGTTATCAGTGCAGACGACGAGGGCGACGATAACAATGACGGCGGAGATGGCGCAAACGGAAACAACGCCAGAACGTCCGGCTTTATGCCCGTCGGCGATTTAGTCTCTTCTCCCGAAGATCTATATGCAAAGATCTCTCTCTCTCTC
>NW_012130123.1:923327-925460 GCF_000143395.1 Atta cephalotes | reverse complement strand
CTCTCTCTCTCTCTCTCTCTCTCTCTCTCTCTCTCTCTCTCTCTCTCTCTCTCTCTCGACGAAGATGTAGTTATAGAGAAAGTTTGTTCACGAAATCCCTCTCCTCTAAAGAGATCTTTTACATTAATGGATCCTCCCCTTTCTCAGTATAAAAAATAATTGAATAATTAAAACGTGTCGACTTTATCATTATTGATAATATTAATTGTATTCATAAATGATTTATGGTCGTCTAGCTTCGATTGTCTTAATTAACTTATTGACATTAAGTAAAAAAATGTATCAGTAATTTTAAAATTTAATTAAGAGAAATACGAGGGAATCAGTAAGTTTTTCGCAAGATCCTATACATTCTGATTACGTGATTCTCGACCGTGCAATCATTCCACTTTGGCGATGCTGCTCTGCAATGTGACTCCTCAAACACTTCCATCTTTTTCACTTACGATGATGCATCCAATGACACGAGGTGGATAGCGGCGAGAGGACAAAGGGGATGGCAGAGCGTCTCGGCGGAATCGTAAAGTTAAATTAAAAATTTCCATGCGACGGTTTGGCGAGAAGACTCGGAGAGGACAGGAAAGGACCGATAAGGAAAATGTTGTCGCCGGAAATTCTTCTATACCCCTGTTGTCCTTTCCCTGCCTTAGTCTATCGTCTTATTTCCTGACGAGTTTGAGGGAAATGGGTCATCTTGGTCGTTCATTAGTCTTAACCTCAATGCTTCGAATTATAGATATACGTTTGTACATTAACCTTTGCAGAAAATTTGTTGTATTCAGTAGAAAAAACAACTTTGCAATTGTTGTGAAATTCTTTGATATAATTGATCTTCCTTTTAGTTCCTCACTAGATCTAAATGTACAAATCATCAAATCATATTAAAGAATCTTACAACAATTGCAAAGCTGCTTTTTCTACCAACACATTTCACTTTGTTGATTTCGAAAATGAATGTCGTAATATTCACACAATAGCTGCGTTCAGCAGAACACAACAGTTTTTTGCAACCGTTTTATGATTGTGTCTGCTAAGATAGGATCATTCTTCTAGATCTAAAAGTATAATCCAATCAGCATGAAGAAAACTTCCAACAGTTAAAATAAAATTAAAAAAAAAATAAACGTTTGATTTCAATAATCGAAAAATTGTATAGGTACAAAAACGGAAACTTCAGAAACTAATTAATATATTTTTAATTCTCGGTATATTATCAGGTTTCAGCTTTCATTCTACCCTTTTTAGATTGTAACCTTTATACACGTAAAAACATGAAGTCTGACATTCGCCGACTTCTTTTAATGTCAGGTTCGTTGACACATGAAAGCCAGGCCCTCTGGCACACGCTTCGAAAAATCAGCATGCGATTGAAAATAAATTTTTAACGGAGCAACGGTTTTAAGCTTTTAACGGAACATGTATACCGTAGTCGCGTACAATAAAAGGACTCGAGGGGAAGAGGAGGTGAGCACGTGAAAGTTTCATAACCGGTGTCGTGACTATTTTCGACTGGCGCATATTTCGGCGCGGCGTAGCGCAGGGAGAAGAGAATGACGTCTGGGAATACCCAGGAGTTTATGTCTACCTTTACGACCCAATCTTGCAGCGCACGGATGTCCCTTCTCGGTTTCGCGCGATTCAGACGTATGCAAACTCAAGGACCCTATCTTCCCGCGTCAATGGGGAAAAGCGAAACTCGTCGAGAACGTGGAAGAACGCGCTTCGTACGAGAGATCGGAAGATTTGGATATGTCGAGAAAGCTTCACGAAATAAAGAATAATGAAAGGACAGGGATAGAAGCGCGAAATAGAGCGATCGCAAGACTACGAAACGATACGGTGTTCGCGCATTTTGGTGATGGCTAAAATATATGAGAACGCCGGCGGAGAAGAAACGCGGAGGAGGCGTAGGAAGCTTCGTCAGTCTCGCGCATTTGGGTGATATGCCTTTTTTCCTCTTTCTCCATTCGTCTTTCTCCGAGGTTCCTCCTTCCCTTTAGCACACGCATACACGGAACGCACACATACACACTTCTCCAGGCCATCCCGGTGCACAGAGAACCGCGCGCGCGCATACTTGCTCATGTACCATCTATAGCTCCATACCCCAAGAGGGCTCTCTCTCTCTCTCTC
>NW_012130123.1:913756-923307 GCF_000143395.1 Atta cephalotes | reverse complement strand
TCTCTCTCTCTCTCTCTCTCTCTCTCTCTCTCTCTCTCTCTCTCTCTCTCTCTCTCTCTCTCTCTCTTCCTCTCTCGTGGATATATAGGTAGAAGCCGGGTTGGTCGATAGTTCGCGCGTAGCAACAGCCGGCCGGGGCTTTTTGCCCGACTTTTAAACTCCCGACTGTAACCGAGGTACTCATACACCCCCGACCTTCCTACCCCCTGAGTGAGCGAATATTCCTCCCTATTCAAGCTTGATACCCGATCTGGCAGCGGAAAATGATGGCAGAGAAAAAAAAGAACTATCACATGACTGATGATCTTAGAAAGATGAGAATTCGGTAAGAATGTCGATTGAAGAAATTACGGTCGGCTGGAGTCAATTGTAACAATTTCTGCAACATCATGAGACCAAGATTCTAATATTTCAAGGAAAACACTCTTTATGCGTTTTGGTTTTGTATTTGTGTGTGTGTGTGTGTGTATGTGTTTAGTATGTAGTTGTGTTACGTGATAATTTAATTAATCAGCACAGTAAGAGATCCGTAAATTTAATTTTAATAACATATTCTTTACGACGGTTTCAGTAGTCGACGATAATTCCGTGGAAAACAGTTATTTATTGAAACTGTTGAGTTTTAGTATTAAACAGCCCGGTAATTAAGATTCGCATTGAAATTCTGAGAAAGTATGAATTCAAATAAATGGTTCGCGCTAGGATCAACCACGAGTCTTCAGTTGGGTAACAATGCCGAACTCGCCCATAGCACAGAAACGAAAAGAATGTTGTTGGGTGTTACTGACACTTCCGTATCCAAGTTGGCCGTCATACCATTAAAGGAAATATGATGTCTGACTAAAAGCAGAGCGATTACGCTTTCACGACTACGAGCAGCTTGTTAAACGCGATCAAAGTGGATATTCGTTGAAATGACATAATGATCGCGAATAAGAGCGACGCATAATCGTCGACATTGTCGAATAGTTCCAATTTGAACGACGTAATTAAAATTAAAATCAAAGATAAAATAAAATGTTCCACGATGTATGTATATGTACGTATATATATATATATATATATATATATATTATTTTTTTTACAAAATATATTGAAATTTATTTGGCGTATATCAATTTATATTCGCGGCTTTGAAAATGTGTTAAAAAATAATTTAATAATACATTATACATAATAAATTTAAATATAAAAATTTATATCGTAAATTAATTTTTTATTTATATTCATATTGTCACGTAGATTATTGTAAAATTATATTTTGTTTAAAATGCAACGAAAAGAAATTTTTTACTATTTTCCTTCTCTTTTTCACAGATATCTTTTCAAATTCAGCATATTAGATTCGACTAATTTTCACGTGAACTTTTACTTTGGAGTTTCGTCCTACCCATTTAAATGTTCAATCTCGTACACTATGTAACAGAAGAGAACACGGAAGAGAGAAAATGCGAAACTCGCACTGTCGGTTTGTTATCGTCGCGACGTGAAGTACACTTCTATCTCTCTAGGAATAAAGATAAAAGCGAGACACGAACAAACGATATCCGTGATCGAAGCTTTCAACTGAAACGAAGTGCAAGACAGGTTTGCGCTTTCGTCCCTCAAACCCCCTCGCAAGGACCTGTACAATGTATGAGACTTTGGAGAGGACCGTTGAAGTTCCGTCTTTCCACGCGCTTCACGTAGTTTGCCTTCCTGGATGGTTATTTTTACATTCCTTCTCTTTTTCGCTTTCTACTATCAGCATATGTGTTCAGAAAAATCGAAATTACATAATTATAAAAAATTTTTTAATATTGTTAACTACATTAATATATATCTTGAAATATCAGTAGTTTGAAATTAGTTTCTTGCTTATAATTATTTTAGTAGTAAAATTATATAAATCCACATATCATTATAATGGATCTAATTTCCTGTCATTATACTGTGAAATTATCGTTAAACCATGCTAGATCACCTTTATCAATTATGGCACTTTTGTAAAACAACGCTTAACTATCTTTTCTCTCGCACTTTTTCGCATTAAGTGCGTAATACCGGTTATTTTCTCTACTGGACTTTAATTGTCATCCTCCGTGCTCCTTCGGTGGATAATTCATAACTGGCACGAACAGTAATTTATTGCCGGAAACTCGTTAAGATCGCTACTTCAGAACCAGTTCTTCAAAGCGGTTCGATAATGCATCTTACACACCCGCTCCAACTGATCGATATCAACTTCCTTGTAGAAATTTCGCGGATACTTTGTTATTGTAACAATTATAAGAATGTACAAAAAATCACATCATACAGTTATCACAAGAGAGATTAAAACTACTATGATAAATCTCCGAAATTGTGGATACAAGAAAAATGTAAAGTCATAGATGCTATAAAAAAAATCTCGTGCATTATTCAAAAACGTAAAAAATTCAAGTAATAATATAAAATATTTCAGTTTATTTGTGTGTGAGATAAAACGTCACGGCAGCACATTAAATGAAGAATTTTATCTTTAAAATTAAATTTTATTTCGAAAAGTTCACACATTGCTCTGACCTTAACATTAAATTCTTTTTCTATATATTTTAATTTAACCGAGTATATTTTAATTAATGATAAAATTTATCATTTTTCTTACTAACACAGTTTCGAAACATGCAATGATGCAATTTTCGTGGTTCACTGATAAGGCGATTTAACAACTTGTAAAGTACTTTCTTCCTCACGTAATGGCGATCGCAATAAGAACAAGAATTACACCTTTATCTTTCTAACGATGGAAGAAGAAATAAGTCAGTCGAGACGAAAAGGTGGACGGGAGTAGATTGGTACGTGTCTAGCTTTGAGAGTACACACTAACGACGAGGGGTTGTCGTCCCTCTAACTGGTTGGCTGGCACGGAAACGACCTTGGAATCAGCTGTGCGATACGAGGATGAAATTTCCTACCGAGACGCGTCGACGTCTTAGCGCGTAGGAGGACCCGAAGAATAACGTGATAGGAGTGAGAAAGAGAGAGGGGGGGGGAAGGGGAAGAGAAAGAGAGCTTATATCTCGACGAGGTCGGGGATGGCACGACAATGAGGTCACTAAGATCCGATGGGGATGGATTCCTCTTGGCATTCCTTGCGTAAGTTACGATGGCACTTCTCTGAGAAAATTTGCTTTCGAATCGTAAAAACGGTAATGCGAGTGTTCGTTCTTTTTAACACCTTCTCTTCTTCTTTTAATTTCACTTACATATTCAAGAATATATGATGAATCTTCCGCGAGGTTTTTATTTCAACTTTATTTGTCACTTCAGTCCGAATGTAACATAAATAGCAAATACTCAATAATATCGCATGAGCGCGCTATTAAGTTATTAATTTCATTAAACGAGATCCATGAAAATTATTAATAAAGAGAATCCTAAAGAACCGTTAAAGTTCCCCTTTTAAATTTTAATGTAATCGATTCTCTTACACATTTATCTCATCATTGTTACGCTTTATTGGTATATTGGTAATATTTTTAACAGATACGTAAAGCACAGTCGATACATTATTTATTCGCTTAAATTCAATTATGGAGGTGTCTAAAAAAGTGCATATAATAAATATAAATATATTTTAAAATTCTTTATCAAAAACAATCCCTTTTCACAGCAGCTAAATGAATAACACACTCGTTTATTAATTCTATTAATTAAGCAGAATTGTTTTTTGTTTTTGACATTTCCATTCAGATTATTTCTCACATATAAATTGCAAAAATGTAAATCTAATTGCCATAACAACTAACGAATCAAACAAAATAATTGATTAATCAAACTGTCCAAATATCTTTCTCGGGAAAATTAATTTTATCACCGATGGCTTTTGTTTTGTCTTCAGCCAACCGATTGCGAGCAATCGCAATGAATTGCGTCCGAAAAACGAGCTGATTGTGGATTGGTGAATTTATTATCGTAGTGTTGCACTGGCCACGATAAAATCCACGATATACGATACTACCTAGTCGCAGTGTAATTCGTTGCCGTAGCTTAACCATTGAATAAACAGGGCGTATTGCATGCATCGAGAGAAGGAGGAGAGAGAGAGAAAGGGAAAAACCAGTCGAAAGAGAACTATTGCACCTGTGCACTCGAAGTAACGAATGCACAACCATATAACGAATAGATCTCGACTGGGCGCTACTCCAGTGATTTTCGCATATTTCGCACGGAATTTTGCATTAAAGATCAATGGTTAACGAGCTATTTGCTATAATTATTCAGCCACTAACTATATCGGCATCCAGTGTGCCGCATCGTTACACTGGCCGATACATGTTCTCATATTTCCGTTCATTCATTCATTTGCAATGAATTTCCTTATATTACAGTGTATCAATTAGAGAGAGCTGATAAACACTCGCAACCAGCGGAGAACAATAATATAGTTTTCTCGACGGGAACGTTATTTACCACAATATGCGTAGAAATTAATAAACGAATTTCTTCATTTCAACTGCAAACAGCATAATAATTTCAATGAACAAATCACAAAGCACAACAGGTATTATGTGGTACATTTTGCGTAACGACTTTAGGCAGATAATGTACCACGATAGAGTGGTACACCCGTGCATTAAAAAATATTAAATTTTAATAAATACTTGCTCGAATAATACTAACTAATTAAATATTTAATTTTACTTAGTCAATATATATTTATTTCATTAAAAAAAATAATATTTAAATTAATAACTCTTATACCAAATAAATATATGTTATAAATATTTAGTTAATATTATTCAAACAAATATTTATTGAAATTTAGTAAATTTTTCTTCAATGTATATACGTCAAAAATATTAATTGAATAACAAAGAAACAAAGGGATGAAGATGGTAATCGAAGAAAAGCGTTGAAAAGTGCGAGATTACGCGAGCTAATCGAGATCCTGTAGACGCTATGAAAGTTCGACGAGAGACGGCGGCTCGTGCAGGAAAAGGGATAACTGAAGGCAATGATCGAACGTGGCGTGACCCGGCAAATTACTGTCACTCGAGGTAATTTCAGCGTAATCGCCTCTTCCATTCCATTTACCGCGTCTAAAGCGAAATTTACCTTTCGAGCGTATCCGAGGCGAGAGAGCGGCCGTCGAAAATACATCGCGCGCGCGCGCGCGCAATGACGAAATAATTTGCCAGGAGACACCTCATGATTCTATCCATCTACCTACACATGTAGCAATAATCTGTATGTTGACTTTTCCTATGTATCTTTTCTTTCTCTTTAGAGATTTAGTCCGTGATTACTGTGGCGCGATTATTTTACGAGATAAAAGAGTGAATAACTAATTTACAGCTTTCTCTTCATATGGAAATATATAATAAAATGATACAATTAAAATGTAAACTAAATTCGTTAATAATTTATAGCACATTTCATAACGAAATAATGTTGATTCCATTAGCTGTATTGGTAAAATTAATAGTAACCGTCAATGATTCAGGCAAAAATTCTTGTTACATCAAATATTTACGCAAGTGATAGAAAAACCTAAGCACCTTATACAATCAACAAAATAAAAATAAATAGAACAATAAATAACTCGCAAAGATGAATTAGTTATTACAAATTATTTATCAATTATGCTCAATTTTCTTTTCATCATTCTTCAAAACTTGTTCTTATGTACTTGTTCTTAGGTACGTCTGTACGTTCACTCGAAAATATGTACATAGCACTTACGTTGGATACATTGTAACTGCTGTATTGCTCTTTGGGGCTGCCTCCGCCGTTCTGCTCGCACTGCTTGTTCTTGAAGGCTCGGTAATTCTCTCGTAGCTGTTTGCCGTACTGGAACACAAAGCGGAGCGGACATCGTTAACGCGCGAGCGTTGCAGTTTGCAAGATGCGCGCGACGAGTAAACACGCCGTGCGCCTAACCGATTCTACGCTCCGGGCACATCGTAACATCCGAGGCTGATAAAGCCGACGGGTGTAAAAAAAACTGCACCTGCGATTTGCATAATTTTACACGCGTCACTTTGTCGCATAGCGCCGGTCGACCAGCCGGTCGACTAGCGCGTGTTGCCCAGCTGTGCGAGGCGAACCGTCGATCGATATACCTCGCCCGTTGAGATATCGCGCTCGCCTAGATAAATTCAACGTTGCTACGCGGACAGAATACGAAAGTACTATCTGATACTTTTCTCGATTTCTCCGACAATTAAATTCCTTTTCCGTCTTTTCTCGTCTTTTTGGGATGCGCGAAGTTGTATAAATGTAATTACCATATTTTAAGAAGAATTTGGGAAGAAAAAAGAAAAAAATAACAAACCGACGTAAAAAAAAATTTATTTTGATAATTAATAAAAATCAATCTTACGCTTTACGTTTATAAATTATTACATATATATATATATATACAAATTTATTTACACAACATTGCGGCTCTTATAAACGTAACGTAATTCGTAATAGTGTCTCGAATAATGTTGAAACATAAATAAATGTCTTCGAATCTATTTTTCGAACAAGATTAGTGATACCCATTTTTCGACTCGAACTATAATCCTATTTCTTGCAAGCAGCTTGCGAATGCAGGAGGAATATTCGATCGAAACAACCGATTCATTACGTCGGGAAATATCTACGCTTCTTCGCAAGCGCAACGATAAGGTTCCGTGATTGAGTCAAAGGTAATCCGTGTGAGCTCCTCTAAGCACCTTATATCGCCCACGTGCTAGGGAACAGTCATTTAAAGTGAAGCTGACTTATGAATGAAGTTTACTTCCTTGCTCACTCAGAGATTCCATAAATTATCCATTCAAGAAAAATTATTACATTTTAATTGTAAATATATTACAACAAAAAAAACGCAGACAAAATATAAAATATCATTTTTTAATTAATTCCAAACAGATTTTTTTTAGTTTAACTTTAATTTAACATTAATAGATATAATTTTATAATTTTAAAATTTATGTAACTATTTAAAATATCAGAAAGTAAAGATTAAATTTCCGTCCTAAATGAAAAGTCCATTAAAGCAAAGAATTTAATTCCGGAAAAATAAAAAATTTCGTTAAAAAAAGGGGGGAAAAACGTGTAGTGTACTTCGGTGTATGTACTTTGTGCACGAGCAAGTATATGTCAACCGCGCGGCGAGACGAGACAAGACAGGAGGAACAGACGGTGCCACGTGAAATAATGACGGTGAACGTGTGCATAACCGTAGGACCCAGCAGTGGTATAACCATCGTATCGACCCACAAGACAGTCGGGCGCATCCATGCTCGACTGACTGCTCACGCGCGCCCACTCATACACGCAAACGTAAATTGCTCGTGACGTGCACGGCACCCACACGCATACACGCATAGGAGTACTAATATACCAATGCGGGCTGTAGCTTGCACCGTGGTACGAAAATTATTCCGGCGAACTTTGTGACTGGCGAGAACTCGCTTAGCAACAGCAAAAATATAACTTTCCAACTTTTATATTAATGCATAAGTTAAACAAAAAGTTCTCGCATAAGTTCTCGAGTTGTGCATCCCTTGTATTTCATAAATAATTCTGTTAATTTTCATTTAATTTCATTAAAAAAATTATTCTTCCGCAATTCCTGACAATTTGCAATTTTAACTCCTCCGTCAGCAATAAAGGTTCTTCGAAAGAAGGATCAAATTTCTGTTATTGTTCTGAATTAGAATTATATAAAAATTTGAAAAAATTCTGATGTACTTTTCAAAGTTTTAACGAATTGTTATCACCAATTGTTACATCATAGAGATCGGACTATATTTTATGTATTTTTTACAGATCTAGATTTATCTACTAGAATTCATGATCGATAGTACCTTTCCAATATTGCCGACGGAGGAGTCAGAGGAGAAAATAAATTGAATCAATACTTTCATTTGACGATATTGTGTAAAATTTCAATAAAGATTGTACACATTTCACAATATATGTCAGTAAAATATCCTACTGATTAAAAATACATTCAAATATTCGTTCGTGTCATCGATTGTCTCGTCGCACACACTTCTTGCTTAACTAACGCTGAAAGTGAGAGAATTTAAACGAAGACCGGGATTCGTCGCTTTCGCATTTCGAGGTGGATGCGAAGATGAAGGGTGGCAGCGACTAATTGAAGGCGGCTCTGGAGTATTACCGGCGCGCGCGCGTTTGGAGAAATAATTATGTAATTCAATTATTCGCAAACGCAGATGAGAAATGCGCCGACGAGGAAAGCGGCAAGGCATGAATGTATGCTAATGTAAATCAGTGGCAGAGTAACGGAGAGCGATAACGAAGCACACGAACTCTAAGTAAACGAAAGATAATGCCGCGTCGAATCCCTCGATATCACAAAATCACATTCCCGATAATACGATGTTATTGATTAAAAGCTGTTGAAAAGTTGCTCCACTAATTAGTCGCGACAAGTTTCCCTCGTAATTAAATGACTGTGCAAGTCAGCGCGACTCATTCTTGGAATCATTCTTGCTCTGTGTAATTAATTATAATTCGTGGATCGCAAGAAACTCCATATGGACAGAGATACGTGTAATCGAGTAGATAGAAAGCGACCTGGTATTATATTCGATTTAACTTTATCCGCGACTCTTATTGCTACGATTTGATCTATTCACTTTCTCATTATCGTTTCTCGAGACGGGTAACAACCGTGTATTAATGTGAAATAACAATATTTTATTTATGATTGGCAGCGGCAATCATAAATACCATAAATCATATTTTTTATAATCGCTATATCGACTTATCGTCTCGCAAGGAACCTAGTCCTGAATTAATCCGACGGGTTACGCGTGAGAGCCTTCTATTCTTTCTAATCCATTATTTTGATTTACATTAATAAATCTATCGACATGTTTTCTATTTTAATTACTTTCGCCATGTTGAACTTAAATACAGATAACATTAATTCTATAAACGTGTTCAAACTTTCACACAAATAAGAATACTGAAGTTATTGTGACATCTTCTATCTTGGACTCCATGCCTCGCAAATTAACAAAGACTAATCCGAGCCCTATACTTATTGTTAGACTTCGCAGATTTCTAGTGAAGTGAATCAAAGTCTGCGAAGATTGAAATACGATGAGGAAACGAGACGAGGGAGAAGAATGACGTAGAAACAAAGGGAGCACAAAAGGATACGGGAGTGTCAATGTCTTCTCAATTAAAGCGAGTCCTGCAAATTTCTCCAAGCCTACCCATTCATTTGTTCTTTTCTTTCTCCTTTTCCATCTCTATCTCTCTCTATCTCTCTCTCCCTTACCCTTCCGCCTTTCCAACTCTTCTCGTTCGCTGCATCTCATCAGACTCCTAGCTTTTTCTCGGATGAAAGAATTACAAAGGCCTCACTGAGACACGCGTAAGTACTACCTTAGTGCCGTTACCGACCAAGACGACGTCTCGTCCTTTTCCCTTCGGATAGAAAGAGCTGAAAAACAGAGAGCAAGCAAGCAAGCAAGCAAGCGAAAGAGAGAGAGAGAGAGAGAGAGAGAGAGAGAGAGAGAGAGAAGAGACGGAGAACGACGGAGACGAGACGAGAGACG
>NW_012130123.1:909102-913736 GCF_000143395.1 Atta cephalotes | reverse complement strand
GAGAGAGAGAGAGAGAGAGAGAGAAATGACGGTGAACGACGGAGCTAAGCGAGAGACGCTGAGAGCCGGAGAAAAGAGAAGAGCACATAGTAAATCCAGAGCGGCTAGGTAGGTAGATAGGCTGACAAGAGACGTAGACAGGCATGGATGACCAACGAGGCCGATAAACACTAGGCAAGTCTGGCCTGTCTGCTCGCCGGCAGCCACGGTAGTATGGCTTGGCGGATTCTCGAGGATGCACCGACACAGATTGGGTTACGATTCTCTGGTGTAAGATCTCCAAATTACATCCCGTGGCAGATGAATTTGCTATCTGACCCAGCACGAGCGTTATTCGGAATGAACATAAGTCATGATGATAATAGGCAGGCAAGAAACGCTTGCGAGAAACACAGCAGTTGTGTAAATTAAACAAAATCGTCAAGATCAAGAGCGAGAATTAAATTAATTAAATCTGACAATTAAATGAAAATTATTTCAATGAAAATTATTATATATTAGGAAATTTTGGCGTAAAGCGTAAATATATAAAATGCCATTTAAAATTATGTTTTTCCCCGTAAATACATCGCTGAAATTATTCCAGTTTAATTTCAAATTCAGAGCTCACGAAAGAAAGGCTATTTGTACATTAATTAAATATTATTTTTTTAATTCTTAATTTGCTTCGTAAGCATGATTATCATTTTACGAACGATAGAACAATGATAATTTGCCATGCCTGAGCTTTACTTCCTGGAGACCGCCGGACTGGAGAGGCGGTCTGAGCAGCCACTTCAGCCTGAGGAAGAATAGGCCCGTAAAGAGTAGCGTAATAAGGAGTAGGCGGCTGTAGTCTAAAGTCTCTCTCTTTCTCTCTCTTTTCCTTCGGCAAAACTGCCAATCGCGCGTTGCTAGCGCACACCGTTACCATCCATAAGTTATTCTTCTCAACGAACACTTTAACTAAAGTGAAAGAGAAAGAGAGAAAAAAAGAAAAAGAGAAAACAAAGACTATCTACGCTTGAATATAAATTGATATTATTATCAACGATGATAGGAAAAAAGTCTCGATGACTCAATTTTTATACAAAAAAAAAAAAGAGAAAAAGAAAGAGAGAGAAGCAAAAAAAATGCACCGTCACGTGTCAGTGCCACGACTACTCTAAAAGAAAAAAAAGAAAAATGCCATACGAAACGTGCTGAAGCTGCGTGATATAGTGTGTACGTACGTCGACAAAAGTGAAGTGTTCTTCTTTCTCTGTTAAACACGAACCGCGCGCGAGTCACGCAACTTCTTTGAACTTCACGGAGAAGTTTCGACATTCGACGCGAACGCAGGCGCGGTAGAAATGGGGAGGAACGGAAAGAAAATAAGGCTCATTATACCCGGCTCCATCACGAACCTAATGATACCCATGGCCCGTCCACAGAGGGATGATCACATTGTAAAGGAAGAGTCGAACAAGAAGACGCGGAATCGGCTGGGAAACGAAATATTGCAGCAATACTTTGTAAGCGTTATTATCCTCACCGCAAATTTAAGTACCTATTTCTCCAGTTGATATTAGCTTTCTCCTTACATTGTAGCGGTTATTTACTAAAGCTGGCATGGTCATTTATGTACCCTCCGTATTATTAATTCTTGATTATACACTTTCCACGCGAATCTGCCGACATTTGTTGTAACCCTAATCGACATTACCGAGAGTACACTTGACGTAATAAACTAACATTTCCGTTTGGACAAGCAACAATTTCGTTCAAATGGCTCATCCAGTTTTGAGGTTAATAGGCTTCCATCCCAAACTATTCACGAGACACTTGAATCGCCGTACTGTAAGTCGTATATTCTTCGAATAGAAAACGGAAATGGAGTAAGGAAAAGAAATCACATTCTTACCTTAGCGAGTCTCATGGCTGTGAGCCAGCAGGTGCGCGATTTTTCGTTCTCGAAAATAATGACCTTGATCCCAGGCTCCCCAGCCTCCGTATCTTCGGCTTCGGCGTTGCTGTTCGGCCTCAGGCAGGCGCCCCACTCGAAGGGTGCGCCGAAAACCCGCTTGGCGTTCGGTATCCTGTAGATGTTGTAATCTGACAAGTGCGCGAGTGTGATTAGTTGTTCGTTGTCCTGTAACAAAAATAATGACACACTTATTAAAATTTTGCTCGAAAGTATTCAGCCTAAAATTATTCACGCAAAAGGCAACTGAAACGTTCAAAATAGAAAAGCTTATTATGAGAAATTACTATCTTCCTTCCCGTATTGCAACATTTACGTTACAAACGCGAGTTGTATGTAACTATTGTTAATTTAACTTCCCTTAATAATACGTTTGTGGTCCACGGTTAATGAAGATGTAACATAATGGTTGTTTGTTCTCAATTATTGTGTATTAAATGAATAATAAGAACAAACACTAATTACCAGCTACGTTTTCAATTATTATAAAACTATTGGTGTAATAATTAATTAATCAGTATGGCCACAATAACTATAATGATTGTAGATGAACCGCGATCTATCTTCCCGTGGAAGTAACGCGAACAAAGTAGTATAAGCGTATCTACGAGTTGCCCGCAAGCAAAAACCGTCGCGAGATACCTTTCTCAGTAGACTCTCTCTCGTTCCATCGAGACTTCCTATAAGAATCTTCATCGGATTCAGCAGAAAACTTTCTTTCGCGACGTCACCAGGAATCGCGAGGGCAATTTATTATAACGGCGGGACAATTTTTACGGCGGCATGCCGGCACATCGCACAGGAAGCACCGCAGCGACGACAGCTCTTATCGCGAAGTCACCATTATTTGCCTGCAGTGGAGACCGGGAAAGTCGCGTTTGTCGAATGATTTCCGGTAGTAAATATTCATGGATGTGGGTGTGTTCGACATTCTTTAAACGGAATACATCAAGGGTGTATCTAATCGCACATCCGGAAAGCAAGCTTTTCGTCTCACGACGTTTTTCACAAATAAAAAATTATACTCTCATCTTAATTTCCTAAAATATATCTCGATTATATACACATACATATTAAATAAGATTATTAGCAAAAATAGAAAGAAGCGAAGAAGCATACTACAAGGAAAGAACAATTTTGCTGAAGTATCTAAAAATTTAGCTAGGTACAGATCTGAAAGTTTTTATTAAATCGTGAGTATAATTATGTAAGCATCTCAAGCCTCATGAATAATGCTGCAAAAAGTTTTGACATTCTAGCAATCAACTTCTACATAATTATTGATATATTGATAGTCCAACAAAAATATTTTCTAATAAAGCAAAAAAATAAACAGGGGACTCTTATAAAATATAAGAGGATTTGTTAAAAAATATTTTCAGATCTGCATCTAGTTAAATTTTTAAATACTTCAATAAAATTGTCTTTTTCGTGTATTTTATGTCTAAAGATGTACAATCCTTTAACATTTTTATATTTATGTTTTTTTATATAACATTATACTTCCTTGCTTCCATAATGCGACACTCTACTTCGAGCTGCATCGCAGATCTAAGTAATTAAATAAAATTACCAACGTCAACAGAGGAACAGCAGATTAGCGTGGATAACGAGATGTATGCGCGATGCCCCGATGTCTAACAATTTCACGCGCAGTCGGTGTCACAGCGCTTTTATATTTAACTCGGCGCGTACTATCGCAAAAGGTACCATCCACGTTGTTCTACTCTCTGACCTTTATCCGCTTATCGGCACCTGTATGATAAGCGGTCAACCGTGAACCATCGACCGGTCGATTTTCAAAAATCACCTTGTATAATCGCGCTATGTTTCCTGTCATATTGTGGACCTTCTATTAATAACAACTGTTATGCATGTGCACGTATTCCGTGCATTCAATTCCGCGAATTACCTGAATATTCTTTCAATTTAGTTTCACACTTTAAACAAAGAGTAAAATCAACAATTATCTAATCGTTGCATAAATATATGCGATCATATCTATTAATCAAAATCTCGCCTTATTTATTCATATCAATATATAGAATAGAATATTCAATTGTTATTATCTCATCTCTCAAAAAAAATCATTATACGGCACATCTCTCGAGATCGAAAGACATTCCTCTCGTTTGTTCGTGCCGCATTGAGAGGAAGGGTGCGGTTGGTCAGGGACTCGCAGGTCTCGAGAAAATCTTGTTGGCCGTGGTCGCCGCCGTGCTTCATGCCACGATGCTGCCGCTGTTGCTGCTGCGCAAGCATTCGTCACGCGTGCACAAACAGATGGATAAGACAAGGGGGAAAGGAGGAGGAGGAGGAGAGTGTAAGAGACGCAGAGCGAGATAGCGGCGGGACCATTGCAATACGGCTCAGCAAATATTTGACGATTAGCTCGGTTGCTCTGTACCGCGGGAGAGCGGGGCTGCGTTAACGGTTACGTAACTATTATCCAGCTAACCATGGAATTATGGGCGAAAGTGAATGAGAAGGATGAAAAGGTAGAAAGATATTAGTTAAACAGTGCCCGACTACAGAGTAGTCCACAGTACTTAACTGAAAATAAACAAACTTGCGTAACATATCAAGCATAAAGAATATGTGAAAATATAGAAGAGTAGACAGAGGAGAGAGAGAGAGAGAGAGAGAGAGAGAGAGAGAGAGAGAGAGAGAGAGAGAGAACGGAAACGGAACG
>NW_012130123.1:905427-909005 GCF_000143395.1 Atta cephalotes | reverse complement strand
GAGAGAGAGAGAGAGCGGAAAAACGCGGGAAAATCCAGTGATATCTTCCCGTATTTTTACGAGCAAATTGTCCACATAAGATTTGCATGTCTACCCGCAAATACAGCTTCACACCGCTTCTTTTGAACGCGCGCCCGTAATTCTGACACGTGTAAACCGTTGTCATGCATATCAAACGCGCCCGTCACGTTCTGTGATCGATCGTGCGCCGTAATCTTTTGAGGATTGTGTCTTTATACGTACGAGATAAAAGTACACGTTAAAACACCAGCAAATTAATAGCAATGTCAGACGGAGGCGGGCTAGCGATTAAGGTGAGAAAGGTAAGAGTCTGGAGTCCATTTTTAGGTATCGTTTCAGTCACGCTATTCTAAAACGAAAAGATGTAATTAAGATAATTTAAAATTAATAATATTTCTTATCGTGCGTAACTTGAGAACTAATTCTTTTTCTTTAATCATTATAATTATTATTTAAATAGCGGAATATAATATAATAAATAATACTACTTATAATGTAAATTACTTATTTCTTAGAGCATTTATTTCAAGATTGTTGTAACTTCGAGTACAGCAATTCGTAATGGAGATGTATTCGATTTCCATTGCAAAATCATGCTGAGACATTGGCAAGCACTTTATGATCTGCATATCTCAAGTCGATGTCAGCATATATTGCGCACGTTGATCTCTCGAGTAGCTGGATGGCCGCTATTCGAATGTAAAAAGAAAGTAGGATATAAACGAAGAAATTCTTTCATCGTTTATCCTGTTATTTTAGCGGTTATTTAGTCAACGATAATCATGCACTGGTAATTTTATATTTTTCACAATACCCATTATACCCACTCATTATAATTGTTGTTATATTCTTTATCGTATTAATTATCACGGCGATAAAAATAGTAATACAATAGTAATTGCGTCAGCTAAATAAAATGATTAAATTATATATTTAAATAGCTATCAGTTTCTTTTAATTAAATTTATCAAAAGAATAAAAAATATCATATAATTTTGTAATTCATCAAAATACTTCTTATAAAATTCGACGACGAAAAATTGCTGATACAGCAGGAAGCAAAGAATTGGGAAGAAGGTAAAGATACAAATCGAAAGAAGAGTTGATTCGAAATGGGAGAAAAAGAAAGGAGATCCAAGAAATCCGAGGATTCGAGATGAAAGACTACAGATTTATTTTATTTTAGGCGATACCTTGTCGTGAAATCAACAATTTATCGTGATGAAAAAGTCCCGACAGCATGTCAACGAGCAGTATAATGGTAAGTATATGAATAAGATATTACAGAGATGCGCGATAACTTCGCGGAGTTTGTTCCTGTTCATCATTTTTTATGCGCGGGAGCCAGGAGAGTTATTGGCATTTCCGTCTAGGGATACACGACTTCGGAAACAAAACCGGTTTATAAATAATTCCAGAAGCACGCTCTCGCGCGCGATTAAAGAGAAAGAAAAAAGAAGGAAGGTACACACGGCGGCAGCGTCTGAAGACGCCAATAGTCCGTGCAATCATTGCCAATAAATTTGGTCCTGCGCTTTCATCCTTTCTACATCGTCATAATCCTTCTCGTCTTTGTTCAAGAAGATTTCATGATGAATCGTCGATTATCAATTTTGCTGTTTGTAAATAATTTTCACAAATCTTTTTATTTATTAATTTTGATTATTATGAGCGTATATCTTTCATAGTCGCATCGAGGACGAACTCGAGCTCAAGCGTAGCTCGAACCGCATCAGCGGTCGTTGGCCCGAAATGACATCGTTAAGTTGCCGTTCGCGTGGCAGTGAAAGGATTGACTCCAGGGCGGCGTTAGACTGGCGTTAGCGAACGGCGGAGAGGGAGAGAAAGAGAGAAGAGGACAACGTATGATAGGTCAGGTTTTTCTTCCTCCGGAGGCGGCGGAGAGATCCGCCGTGCTGCAAGCCAATGAGGAAAGACAAGCGAAGAGAGACCAAGAGGATGCCGAAGGTATGGGATGCAACAAGAGGCCTGCGTGCAATGGGCGCATTGAAAGTCCGCGGAAAGGCTTTCTCCTCCATATCTCATCGCTTTATTTGTTATACTCATTCCTCAGATTTGGAAAATGGATTTAACAAGTCTGCGAAAATTCGAAAGCAAAAATTGCAAATTCAAAAATAGTTCGCTATCTGAGAAATCCGAGTATTCAAATGAGCGAATACAAAACGCAGTGCGAATAAACTGTGTCTCGTTTTAAATAAATATTTGCTAAAATCACACGCGCGCAAATTGTAAATTGTTCGGCTTCTAGACGATATCGTCGCAACATGAGAGCGGCAGAAACAGAGAAAAGGATCATCCGTAACAAGTGGGGGAAATAATAAGAATCATTGATTATACATTGAGAAAATGTAGGCCGCGCTCCCGGCGTCGAGCTGCGCTATGATTACGCTAATAATGCGAGAGCGTATAACGGTAAGCATCCGTGAAAGGCAAACAGGAGAACAACGGGCCCGACCACTACTGTGTCGTGAAAAAGGAGGAGTGAATTGTGAAAGAAAGGCGAGGGGAAAAAAAGAGCATGGAGGACACCAGGTTTCGACCTACAAGACGACTTCCTTGTGAGATGCTTCGCGGTCTTCCTCCATCCCTTCTTGTCATGTACTATCTCATCGATCGTTGAAATCACGATCGACATGTTATTCCGCAACGTTGAGCTCGAACGCTACGTCGCCGCTACATTAAGTCGAATATCGTATGATATCCTTCGTGTAATATTAATCTTCTACCAGCAGTACTGTTGGATCTTAAAGGCATACTCAATTTTTTTTATTGTGAAAATTCTGGTAAATAAATATAAATTTATAAAAAAATAAGTAAAATATAAACTTTTATGATGTTAAAAACTTATTATTAACCCTTCGTAGTGTCACTTCTTGAAAATTCTCATTGCTACACTGAGAAAAAATTTATTAAATTTTGATAAATATTTTTTAAATAGTCCTAGCGGAACATTTACTAAATGTAAACAAATATTTATTAAATATCATTAGTTCGATTTAACTATCATTTTTTTCATTTATCTAAATATATTTATTTACTATAAGCAAATATTCAGTTAGAATTATTCAAAGAAATGTTTATTAAAATTTAATAAATTTTTTTCAGTGTAGTACACTGAACAATATAAAATCTATAGTTCAAAGTTCGTAGACCCAAATTACAGACGAAGAAGGAAATTCCATATTGCAGACGGAGAGTAAATAATAAAAAGCAAATTCAATGTGTCCTTTCAATATTCTAAAGACTTTTTTACAGGTTAATTAGGAAACCTATAATAATAATGATTCTTTGCAAATCAACAACAATTTTAGCACTAGCCAAAAAAAGTCTTATCGGATCTTTCGATCTCTCGATAATCCATCGAGTCAAGTTGAGGAAGAAACCTCACGTGCGCGGTTGCAGGCAGTCAGCTTCTTTATTGGATTCGTTCTAATAGAATTTGCGTCGTTCGTGCGCGCGCACCTACAATGATGTCCGCTCTTGAATTTTAATGTCCGAAACGAACGCGAGGTAAAGAGCAATCCTCTCTCTCTCTC
>NW_012130123.1:893109-899240 GCF_000143395.1 Atta cephalotes | reverse complement strand
TACTACTCTCTCTCTCTCTCTCTCTCTCTCTCTCTCTCTCTCTCTCTCTCTCTCTCTCTCTCTCTCTCTTCCCCCCCCCTCTCTCTCGGACAGAGAATTTTTTCTCATTTTTTCATACGAAGCTCCCCTTGGTCAAATTAAAATTCTGCCGCTTCGCTAGTGCGGATAATTAAATATTTGTTGTATGGACGCGCATTCGTGTAATAAAATTTTGCGCCGTAGTCACACTCGATGTTCGAAGTTATTGAACAAGCGTTGTTGAAATGATCTCGAAACGTCTAGCTGTCATCGAACGTAGAGATTTCTCTTGACATTTAGAGCTCTTTCATTTAAAATTACATTTAAAAAGTATTTCATATTTTTGAGACTATTATAGATTTAAAATATAATTTATTTTATTTTTATTAATGATATTTATACTTTAAGAGATATTTACGAAATTACAAAGATTAAAGAATAATTCATTACGACATGACCACTTAAATTCTAACACAAACTCTGCATTCATATATATATATATATATATATATATATATATATATATAAATATATATAAATATATATAAATAATATCAAAGCAATAAATCTAAAGATGATTTTATTTTCATCGCTTCATTGATTTAATGAGCAAACGGCTTATTTCTTGATCTAAAATAGCATTTCATTGTGACAATTGAATTTCTACTGCACTTAATTTCTAGATATCTCCTCGGGCTAAGAAAAAGTATTAGTAAGGACTTTGAATTGAACACACAGACTCCACCAACAACACGCCGGTTACCCCACGCCGTATCCAAGAGTGTTATAGCGATTAAAAACAGCGACGTGCGCGAAATCGAGGTCATCCGCCGACTAATCTTTTTCTTTTTTATTTTTTATTTTTCTTTTTCTTTTTCTTTTACGTCTCGCAGTGCGAGACGTGCACCGGTAGACAGTGAAACGTGATGTAATTCGCAAGTTCCACTGTGCGGAGTACTTCGACTGCATCAATGTCTATAATTTTGTGGCAAATTAAAGAGCCGTATAAAAAAATAAGAAAAAGAATTATAAAAGAAAGCACACTATATGTAAATATGTAAATACGAAGGTTCGTTACTACATTAATGGTCTTCGAAAAAAACCACCGATCCTTGCATGACAACATGATTGCACATGCGAAATACGTAGAAATGAAATACGAGAAAACTGTGAAAAAAATAGAAGTACAAAAAAATTAAAATTAATAATTCGTTTTGTTCTCAATTTCCAAAGTTAAATTAACGATCGATTAACAAGTCAATGACAATTTATTAACGACTAGATAATAATCTAACTTTCGAAATTTCTCAATGAGAAAACTTTCACAGCTTTCGAAAGCCACTGCTTACAATCTTTTGAAAAACTTCCTATAAGAAAATTTTATAAAAAGTCAAAGAAATAAATGACTTCTCGGAGTTCATTAAATGAGAGACAAGTTATGTCACCGGACAATATCTTTACCTCCATTAATTTTATTCGCGTTACTTGCTTATCGCGCGCTAACTGTAATTTGAAGTTAAACAGAATTTAGAAAAAAACGAAAAAAGCAAACTTCCGGAGTCTGTTTCTTATCTCCGTTTTTTATTAGCGATAACAAGAACATCATCAATCTTCAAGAATGAAATAAAAAAGAAAAAATGTGAGATAAAGAAAAAAAATGTGTAAAAAATAAATTTTATTCACGTTGCTTATCACATACTAACTATAATTTGAAGTTAAACAGAATTTAGAAAAAAAAAGAAAAAAGCAAACCTTCCGAGTCTGTCTCTTAACTTCGTTTTGTTATTATATTAGCAAATAAGAACATTATCGATCTTCAAGAATAAAATAAAAAAGGAAAAAATGGGAGAAAGAAAAGAATGTATGTAAAAAAGAGACAGACTAAATCCAAGAATGCGCGTAATACAATAATTATATCAAAATTAATTAATTTTGATATAATTAATTTGGATAAAAATTAAGAAAGAAAAAAGAGAAAGAAGGAAGGAGAATTGGATTAAGGAAACGAGCGAGGGCACGCTGGACACGAGTCATGAGTCCCGATTGTGAAAACCGGTAGCTAAATCGTCCTCCTCACCTCCTCGCGCTCGAGGATTCTCGAACGACAGTAGTGAAACTCAATGTACGCGGTTCGCGAGCAAGTCGGTCAAATTAGACAACAGCGACAGTGATTCTCAAAGTAAAATGACATCTTCAAAATGAATGTTGACAAAATGAATGTTTCAGAATATTAATTAGCCGCTAATTGTAGTAAATTTGATTTTCGTTGCTATAATATAATAGGAGGAGTATAATAGGAGATAGTGCACTTCCTTGCCAATTGTCGCATTTTTATTTTTACAAGGAAGAATCATTAATTCCGCGTGTTTTTAACATTGTACTTATGGTTCAAATTACAATGCTTTTTGTTGCGCTCGATAAATGCCGAATCAAAATTTGTCGAACGCGCAAAATTAAATTCACCGAATCAGATCGCGCGATTTCTCAGAAAGTCCTGAGCTGCATCAAAGGCGCTGTAATGACGATGTGCCTGTATAGCAACGGATCGCTGTTTGTCCCACGAGAAGTGGATCATCCGAGAGTTAAGTTTGGATTTATGCGAGTTAATACATTTTGGCGCGGCTTCAAGCGACTTCCAGCGATGGCAAGGTGAATCACGGCAGTGCTCCTCGAAGTACGTTAATAAACGTCCTAGTCCTTAATCACATCAGCAAATGAAGGCCGCATTCTAACTCGCATTTTTATCTCGTTTGGAGATACTCCAATTTATTAACTTTCAGAAATCTGTCATATTTTGCAATTACAACTCTCTAGAAAATTTCCATTCATAAATACTATTATATACAATAATTTAATAGCGTAGTTGCATTTAAATTTAACAATAACGTTTAACGATGTATGACACACTCACGCAAAATGTCTTTATTTTTCCTGACCTACATTAAAACTTCCTCCCTGAATATTAACTCTTAGAGGACGGGAGTCTATTTTTAAATTCTCGCAATTTCTCCTTGAGTAAGATTTGTTATATTCACTGTATTTCATTGTATTTCTTGCCTCAAAATATGAGTGTTTCAGTATCACTATAATAGCTTTCCCGTCTGTAAAGGTTAAAATATAAAAAATTTATATAAGATTTAATTCCAAGAATATAAATTGTAGGATAAATACAAATGTTTGAAAACATATAAGATAGAACGATTTAAAATATTTCCCAGAAAATAAAAGAATATTCCTCTTCAAATAATAAAACTCTCTTGGATTAAATAAATTCAAGAGATAAACGTAACTTTTGCAGAAGCATGAACAATTAAACTGATCGAAGGCGCTCGTCCCAATAACAATGAGATTACGCAGCGCGAAGGAAAGTGGTAGTCATTGGTGATTATTCTTTTCATGGAATCGATGGTAGAAGCTGCGGTGATTAATCGAAGCTTGAAAAAAAGAGCAAGAGGTAGAAAGAGGTAGAAAGAGAAAAAGAGTATACAGAAACGAAAAGGCGAAGAGAGAAAAAGGAAGACAAAAGCGGGTAATAAACTACCCCGAAGGAACGACGTACCGCGCGCGTCCGACTAAAGACCCGGCGAAACAAGTCCAATGATCACTGGAAAACGATAAAAAGGACGAAACTCCAACAGTGTGTTTCTGCGTTCATAAAAAGAATTGTGATCGTCTGTACCACTTTATCCACAATCACGGAATAAATCTTTTTCGGCTGTCTTTACAATTCCCACAAAGGAAACATTCACATGTCGTGTTAAATCAATTAAATATTCTATTCTATTAATTAATGCTACATTAATTACGGGAAATAAGCTCTTTAAAAAGCAACGAAATAATCTGCGCAAATGCATATATCTGCGTAAGGAATAACAAAATAGTATGAATATAAAGCAATATTTACCGCAAACAATAAGTAAATAATATTTAATAAATTTATAATGAAAATAAATTTATGACGTTTTTGTAAGCTCACATATTCGATTTGCTTCATTGAATTTATCATAAATTGCAAGATGATCCTTTTCAAAGAAGAGATTAAATTATCTCAAATATCTTGATGATACGTATGTTTATATATAAATTCCAGGATACATAATAGAATAATGTAATATGAAAACAATTAAACACGTCTCTCGTTATAACAATTCTAACAGAAAATATATTAATTGAAAAAAGTTTCTTAAATAGATATTTTAAAAAGCTCTCTCTATTTCTCTTATATTCCTTTTAACAGAATCTAAATTTCACATAACTTCTTAAGAAACAGTCCGAAACTTTTTCTCGGTATCGATCCTAGGTTTGGAGAACTTCGAAACGAGGGAAAGAGTCCGTGCGTTAAGAGCGAATTGCCCAGAAGATGCGGAAGAGTTCCTACACACATACGCAAGAAGAAGAGTGAAAAAGAGGAGCCAGGAGCCGGGGTGAGAGCATCGGTGTACGCGCGCGCAGCGATAAATTTCCGGAAAATTTATTATCCGACCAAGTATAATTCAGCCGACCTATCGTGATGTGCGAACGCGAACCTCGCGAGAGCGTTCCAACGTCGGTCGTGAAAAATGGCCGAACGATTTCAACGGCCGCGATGGACATCGGACAGAGAGAAACTACGCGATGCTGGCGGTGATGGTGATGGCGATAAAGGTGTGGTGTGTAGTCTACCTTCAAGGTAGCTTCACGGAAGAAAAGCGGGGGGAACCTCCCCATATACGTGGCGCACGTACGTAAGAAAAGCCGGGTTGTTCTTCCCGTAACTTAAGGAGCTACGACCTCGTTTCTGTCACATGCGACTTCGTATTTCACGCCCTCCGGCGGAAAAGGAGAAGGAAGGAACGAGCCGTGAAATCGGCGAGAGAGGAAAGTTGCGAGGATATGGCAGTAAGAAAGAAGAGACGGTCGATAAGATACGAGTAGTTTCGCGATAGAGAACGCGAACGAGAAGAGAAATAAAGAAGTTTATTATGCCCAGCTAGTACGACATGAGCAGAAGAGAGATGACTCACGATGTTACTCTCGAAAGTCTTGTCGTTATCATCGTTATCATCGTTATCATCGTTATCGTCGTCGGTCTCGGACCATCCTAGCAGGATAGGTCGGTACCAATATCCACGGTTTACTACATAACGACTATGACGTTCTCGTTCGCGCTCGCCACCGGAGTATCTGAAAAACACGATACTTTCGTGCGAATATACGTTATAGATTGACAGAGACATGTCCGTGTCGAATTGATAAAATCACCGTTTTCTGATACGAAAAATGAGATATCGATTGAATGCAATGCTGAATGACAGAATCAACGATTTTATTGAAATATCTAAAAATTTAGCTAGATATAGATCTGATATAATTTTATTTGGATCAAAATAATTATAAAATTTAAATTGGTTGTCAGAATATTAAAATTTTTTGCAGCATTTTCATTCAATATTCTACATAATTATTTTGATAGTCCAAACAAAATTATACTTCCAGATTTATATTTAACTCCAGATTTAAATTTTTAGATACAGCGACAAAAATTATTTTTTCCGTAAAAAAAAATGGCGTTATATTATTGCTACAGTATTTTCAGATATCTTCGTTATAAAACGTCAACTTTATTATACTAATGTTTATTTACACACACCGTTATTCATCAAATATTGTAGTTTTATTTAAAAAAGTTCACATTGATTCAATTCATTTGATTTTTTTTGCATATAAGTGCATAGTAGCATAAAGTTAACTTTATAATTTTCACGTTGTCACCGAAAAACAAGATTAATCATAGAAGACAAGAAGAAATCCCTAAAATATCTGAAGTACTTTTCAGTCATTCTAGACAGAGGATGCTCCGTCTCGGCTCGTTGCATCCGCGCCTGGCAACAGGGCGCGTATGCATGTGCAGTGCGTAACCGACGATAACGAACTTGTGAGCATAATAAGGCGCCATCATATAGAGGATCGAGACTATTTGTACAACACAAAACGTGCCGCGTAAGCGGATTGTGTTCCATATTGCGCTCGTTGGCAAGAATCGACGAAAAGTGATTCGATCGAGCGGCACGAAACAGAGTGACGTGCGCACAATGCGTCGCGGCTGATACACACACACACACACACACACACAC
>NW_012130123.1:889703-893065 GCF_000143395.1 Atta cephalotes | reverse complement strand
CTACTACACACACACACACACACACACACACACACACACACACACACACACACACACACACACACACACACACACACAATATATATATATATATATATATATAATGAAAAAGAAAGGAGATGCCCGATATAAAATCCCACTGAAAATTGCTCGATCGATTCTCTCTTTTGCATTGCTCCAAGTCATTCAGCGATAATTTCGTATGCCCTCATATGATTAATAAGCACCAATCGATTCGTACGCAAATAACGAATAAATCTATAGTTTACAATTTATATCATAGTTACCACCAAATTATATAATACAGTCATTGGCTGTGTTCAGTAGAAAAAGTAGCTTTTCAACTGTTAAAATTCTAATACGACTGGTCTTGCTCTTAGTTCCTCATTGAATATCTATCTAAATGTAAATCAATCGTATTCAAGAATTTTATAATAATTGCAAAACTGCTTTTTCTGCTGAATGCAACTATTCACAGCTTCACAAAATAAAAAAATTTTGCTAAAGTAAAATTTAAAAATTTAGCTATGAAAAGAATTTTGTTTTATCAAAATATTTATCAAAATAATTATATAGAACGCTCAAGCTAATTATTAGTGCTGAAATAGTAGTGCTAATTAGCAGTGCTGAAAAGTTTTAACATTCTATTAATTGTTTTGATATTTTACAATCAGTTTGACTGTCCTACATAATTGTTTTAATCATCTAATAAAATTATTTTCAGCTCTCAACTATCTAATTAAATTTTTGGATATTTTAGCAAATTCTTCTTTCAATGTGTCATTCCATGTACTATACAACGATATTCAAGATTGCAGATTTCTTTGTTTCTTCATTATATGTTACATTTTACAATCAATAGTTATATATCAATAGTTATAAATCTCCATACATAAAATAACGTAAAAAAGTACTAATTCATTTCTTTTAGGGATAATTTCATGAAGCATAGATTCTCGGACATACATGACAAAAATGAATTTGTTGAAATATCTAAAAATTTAGCGATACATTTCTAAAAATAACTTTATTGGATCATCAAAATAATTATTATACAGAACTTAATGAATTGATGACAATGCTGTAAAAAATTTTTAATTGATAATAAATTTAATTTTAACATTTTAATAACTATTAGTTTGAGCGTTCTATGTAATTATTTTGATGGGGAGCAAGCAAAATTATTTTTAATTAATATCTAGCTAAATTTTTAGAGACTTTAGCAAAACCGTTCCGTGCGGGATCTTCAGATCCTTTCGATTCTTGATCCCTTCCCGTTATTCCCCAGATCTAAAAGTAATCCCGAATCGCACAAGAAACGCCGTGACTATATCGACCTAGCACGCAATCTCATTGCGAACCGGACGAACAGAGACCAGTTTGATTCTGCCTTCGTGACGATCTACGTCGAGCTACTTTCCCGGCGAAAATCCGCGATAGTACGGCTGTGCAACGATGCATCCATCTTTCGACGGAAAAAGTTCGTTCCCTGTACGTTCGGGACGAATTACCACGATAATTGCAGTCGACATGCCCGATGTCTTTCTAATCATTCAAGACCGAAGTCGATCTCGAGCCAAGCGAGACGGCGCGAGAGCGAGGGAGAATAATAGTAGAATACGGAAAGAAAAGAGAGAACCACGAATGCATCGCGCATGCACTTTCAATCGTTGTACCCCCCACAAATTGCATGCCACGGCTCGGCCGTGATGCGGAGATACTCGAGCCGAGCCGAAGAACTTCAGAAGCACGCAGGAGCTCGTATCGAGTGCACACGCGTCGGCGTTCTCCGCGAGATATGCGAGACGCGGCGCGATACGCGAACGGCCTTCGCAGTGATAACAGAGATTGCTTGCGACATGGTGCCCCGAATACGGTAATCACGTTGATCACGCGCGTCTAGTTGCGCGCACCCAATGAATGCAGAGCAATGAAGAAGAGAAACCTGAGAGCTTGTAGCATATTGTACTTCGTTCTTCAAACATTAGATCAATGTTCAAACTACGAGATACTTCCCCATTATAAACTGTATAAAACTGATTGTGCGTTACTGGAGGATGATACGCGTGTCGAGGTGTCGAAGGAAGATGTCACTGAAGGCTAATTACACCCAGGATGCTCTTTCGTTTCATTTATTAAACGCAATTAAAAATTACGCTTGAAATTGCTACGCCCAACAAGGATCGCAGGAATCATGGATTGCTTTGGAGAATCGCTCTCTCGGTGCTGATTATAAATTAAAGATTCACGTAGAGATATATCCCTCAGTTGTAGCCGAGCAACTTCCGAGTGTTAGTTAGTAGTATAATGAAAAGTTCGTAATAGTCCGCGGAAACAATTAAACATTGTCGTGAAATCTTCGTAGCAATTTCGACGGTTCTGTTCTATCTTCCATTAATTTGCCAATAAATACGCAAACAGTCTAAACTTAATTTAGTTACTTAACGCGTTATTTAACAATTTAATTTCCTAATCTCTTGATTTCTCTAAGCCATAAAAGGTGTCTCGTTTTTTTACAATTTATTAATTAATTTCGTAATTTATATTCAAGATGTATATTACAAAAATTATAATATGATCTTAAGTTCACAATTGCTTAGTTTCGTCAAGTTTACGGTCAATTAGAAACGCGTCGCGTTGGAAACATCGGGAAGTTCGTCATCGTGCGCGACGAACTGGAAACGAAAGATCTTTGAGTGGAAGAAAAAAAATTCGATGTCGAATAAGAAATTGAAAGAAATAAAATGAAGCTGCGAGACGAGATAAGTTGCGTCCCGTAGTATACGGACCTAATTACATCTTCGACGTGAAATGCGATAATACTTATCGGTCCGATAAATGATCTAATGCACAATGATAGTATTGCATTGATAGAACTGCACTTCATTAGATCAAGAAGTGATGGAAGATAATTACAAATTCACACCCATGTTTCACGTAATGAAATTTTTCAATCAGCTCAAAAAAAGACAGAAAGGTAGAAGAGTAATTCTCTTTTTATACTTTTAGACATTAATTTAACTTTCTGTCCATAATCATCCTTTTACTCTTTTACTTTGTAATCTCGGTCTTTCTTGATCAGCTCAAGTTCTTTTTACTGTTCTGGCTCTCAAAAAATATGGAAAAATTATAGATTATTTTTCAATATCTCGATTATATTACTAAATATTTTTAGCACTAACAAGATTTTAGAAGGGAAAACTGAATTCCATATTCTTTTCGGAGAAATTTGATAGTAAAATTTCGCCTGTATCAAAAATAATCCAGACTGCAGACAGAGGATTTATAAGCAGTAATAAAAGTTTCGACAAACAATATTTTGTGTGTGTGTGTGTGTGTGTGTGTGTGTGTGTGTGTGTGTA
>NW_012130123.1:883838-886002 GCF_000143395.1 Atta cephalotes | reverse complement strand
CGTCATAGAAGTAAAAAAAAATAGAGGGTATGGGTAAGGAATGAGGGTAATTTTCTCGCAACTATTCGGTTGCATATCTTTATGTTATATTAATATTGTATTATGATTTCAGTTTCTTACTGTTAATGAAATTATTGTGAGTTCAATCGATTTGTCACTGTAATAAGTAACGTCATCATAAATTAAAGTCTACATAAAATGATTACTGTAGGGTGTGTAAAAGACTTAGTGATTATTTCGTGATACGTGTAGTGGAATAGTAAAGCATGTTGTATAGCAAAATACAAGTGCTTTGTTTTCGTATTCTTTGTTTAGTTTGTTGTCTTGTATATCCCATCTGTTTGGGATATACGGCATTTATGCCCAAAACATACAAAGTGCGCAGATTGAATTCAGTGCACTAAATGCAATAAAGTTATATGAAATATGTATTTCATGTCATAATAATAATATGTAATATATATAGGAAGATTGTAATTATTATTTATTATTTCAAATACATATTTACCATTCTTATTCCTTAATAACTTTACAACTCATTTTATTGGGTCATTTTACGTCTTATTTATATGCATTATTTGTAAATTTTTCATGAACCGTACATACCTCCCCCCCCCCCATCCCGCTATGAGTAGCCATATATCTCTAAGATATACGACAAAAATGCAAGAATTTCAAAACGTTTATTTTTTAATATGAAAAATAAATATTTCGAATATCTAATATTTTTTTCATAGTAGTAGACAGTACAAAGTTTTTACTGATATAGTTTTCATTTATTTTAAACATAGTAAATAATACTTGATTAATAATACCTGATAAGTTTTTGATAAATGTACATATCGGAATTATTCTACTTATTAAAATGCACATAAATTTAATTTTTTAAAATTTGTTTTAATATTGTTTTAATAAAATCAAGGAGATTGAAGGGATTAAGATCAAACATGCAGATAGATTAAATTGCTATTAAAATATATTATTACATTGGAACAATATTATTTAAATGTATAATTCAAAAAACGTTTTATTTAAAATGATTAATGCATAAAAAAATAATATAATAGAATCTATGTTTTTGTATATTTTTGTATAAGAATTTCTTAATTAAAATATATTTTTGAAATATCAATACTGTAATTAAGTATTTCAGAAATGTTAAAAATATATATAACATTTTGCTATATTTTTAAAAAAGGAGGCTTCAGAGAGCCCGGACTATAACTCCATGGCCCTCTCCCCTTCTGTGAATCTGCTAATGCCAAATCGTAAAAGGGAAGATCGAACTGCCTCGGTCAACTGTGCCACACAATAGGATCTCTCTTCCGTATCGATTTTTTTTTCCTTCTCAGTCCATTCCGAAAGAAATCTCGATTCCTCTCTCTTCTATCATGACACAAACTTTGTCAAAAAGTCCTCTCTTTTGAGAAAAAAATGGAAAAGAAAGAACGTACAGATACGAGAATGTTTGATCGAGGATTATAAAGTTTCTCCCTCTTTCTCTTTCTTTTGGCCAACCAACCAACCAACCACCCTCGATCCGATATATCCTACAGCCTAGAAGCTTTCATTTATTTACCGGCCAGACGCATTTCCGTCGTTGGGTGATTAATGGCGCGCAGGCTCGTTTAATAAAGTTTCTCCGAGTAAGTCAGTTTACCCTGAAAAGCCTCAGCCGTGCCGTTTCTATTTATAGTCGCTGCTCGCGCTTTTACGATCGCACCGCGCGAGTCGTTGCCGCGTACCGATACCACGGATATCGATAATATATACGGGTGCGCGATTTGTTATAAACGTGCTGCTGATTAATATCTAAGAACTTAATCAGGTCCCAAGTAAAACGCGTTTCATATCTCGGGGCTTGATATCTAAACTCGAGCGTGAGAAACCCACGGGCAATTTCCGTGAAAGCACTTTGTTGCTTGAAGCAACTGTTCCTGCTAAACGCTGCGATGCGTTTCTAGTTTAAACGGAATTGAAGTAAAAGTAGGGCAATGATTTAATCAAAATTTGAAAGAAAATCCCGAAAAATTTGACGCGAGACATTAATCGTGCGCGTCTCATCGAGAAACTGCCATGTCATTCCGAGTGTAACATCGAAAAACTGAGGCCGCTGAAATAATTCATTCGATTGAGAGGATCTGGCGGTTCTCTCTCTCTCTCT
>NW_012130123.1:873104-881684 GCF_000143395.1 Atta cephalotes | reverse complement strand
TTACGAGCCGTTTCAATACGGCCAATTAAATTCGGTGGCTCACAAGCAGCTTATAGCCGTTCTTCCTATCGTATACCGTCCAACCATGAAGCGGGACAATAAGCCGCATGAATAACCGAGAAACAATTAACTTCAATCAGCTTGTATCAGTATTAAAATTCTCTGAGATTATACGCTCTCTCTATTCACTTAATTTCAATAATTATTTTAGAGAAATAGACTCCCTAGTTTGTAATTATACAAAAAACACTATTTATCTTTTTTATGTTTAATGAGTTTAATCCGTTTTACACTGTTAAATTTATACTGTCAAATTTAACCCAATTTGAACTGTTTACCTCTATTGTTTTACTATAAAATAACGAAATGTTGAATAGAAGCGCAGTGATCACTTAAATTAGGTTAAATTTGACAATACTGTAGATTTCACAGTAAGTCCTTTTCACGTTTATGATACAAATTTACTCTGTTAAATTCATAATGTTAAATTATATTTAATTCGTAATGTCAAATTATATCAAATTTGAATTATTTTTAATCATTTCTATAGGTCATCACTGCCAGTATACTCTTAATTTAACTCAAAAATACATATATTAATATGAATGATATTTACTTTGAAATTAACCACAGAAATGGATTGACTTATTTTGGCACCCATAAAAATTAAAAATAATAAAATGATATTTAAGGGATTGGGTTGCCATTGTTTTTTTGGTATCAAATAGTGTGAATCGATAAAAATAAATCTGATTAAATAAAAGAAATCCTATATTCGATCAAAGCGGATCTTAATGCTTAAATATTTCGATAAATTTACATCCAATGCTGCAAACTGTGCGCCGAAATCTTTAAGATCCGTTTTGACCGAATGTAGGATTTCTCTTATTTAAGTAGGTAAGTAGCTTCTCATACCTATTTCTCGAAATTGGTTACAGTTTTCTGTATTCTAAAAGGCATCACCGCCTTGACAGTTGCTGTTAACAAAAAATCCATTCTAAATTGTCGAGAGAATCCGTCATTAAAATTTAATGCGATGGGAGCGGCCCGCCCGCCGTGCATAATGTTACACGTTACACGCAATTTCCAGTAAAATGACGGCATGACAATATGCAGAATACGTGAGTGACACCAAGAGGCCCTGAAATTGCGACGGCGCGGCGCGCCTCGAGGAGGCGAGATGGAATTTATCTCGTCGATTTCACACAAGTTGCGCGATTCAGTCAACTTTGAGGGACGCTGCGGGGATGCATAATGCACAATGCGAACACCGTGTACGTCTTTTTGGTGGGACAAGAGAGGGGCACAGGGGCACGGAAAGGGACTGCAATTGCGACGGCGGATAACGGCGGGAGCGGCCAAAAGAATAATCGATGCTTCCGTGCTTATGGCATCGCCCGTCGTATATTACGAACGATTCTCGCGTTGTGATGCAAATGCCCGAAGTCGACGCCGCGTGAGAAAGCTTTAAGAATCTATGAGCCGTGAATAGAGCACCCAATACGATAGAGGCCTCGCTGGTAATGACACAGAAACTGCAAAAACAGAAGGTGGAGAAAGAATGACAGAACACGCTCCCCGGGATTTTTATCGTTATTTCATGCTCTGTACTTTTCGAGCTTGCTCTTCGCGCGGAGTGCATATAGATCGGTAATCGAGATGTGTGCTATAATTTAGGTGACTTTTTGACTTTCAATGCTCGATGGAAAAAGTAAAACCGCTGACATCAACCGAAATCGTTCTCGTGTGTCATCAAAATCCAAGCTGTACCGAAACTATATTAACTTTCATGGATCATATTTTAACCCGGTTGTAAACGCACGCCTTTTCACTCGTATTTAAATGCCGAAAATAAAACGACTTTTACAATGTTCAACGCAAATGACGCGACGGTGACGCGAGAGGAACGTGATTTATCTGGTATGCCGTCTTTAGGTGATCGCTAGCAATTTTCGTCGGATCGTGATTATGTGACGTAACGACCTTACGCGAACGTCCGTGGCCGACTTTCGACATCATGCCTCTCTTGTCAACGTGGTCGAGTATGCGAACGTATAAAATCACCGCGCAACATTCGATCGTATATGTGCGGGACGATGTTAAACAGGATCCCGCGAAAAACACTGGATCGTGTGCGACGGGACTTCCGTGCCAAGTCGAAACGGACGAGTTTTGTTTTGACTTTTCATATTTATTATAATCTTAGAAACTACATATTATATTGTTATCACAAGTATAACGTCAAATAAAAAAATACCAAAAATGTAATAACAAAATTATATTGCCTGAAAAAGTTGTTTCCTTCATGGAAAGAATAGTTTTGCTAAAATATTTAAAAATTTAGGTATACACAAAATATAGATTTAAAAATAATTTTTACTTTTTTTTGAAAATATAAAATTTGAAAATAATTTTGTTGAGCCATCAAAATAATTATGTAAAATGCTTAAAAATATTAAAAAGAAATATAAAAGAATTACAGATTTTTGAAAAGTTGTTTCCTTTATGAAAAGGAAAGATTATGTAGAAAGCTTGAACACAAAAACTATTAAGAATGTCATAAAAGAATATAAAAATTATAATTTTTTAAAAATTATTTCCTTCACGGAAAATACAGTTTTGCTAAAATATTTAAAAATATAATTATACATAGATAAAACTGTATATAGGTATAGAAGACTTAAAAATAATTTTGTTTGGTCATCAAAATAATTATATACGACGTAAAGCATAATAAACAATGCTGCGAAAAGTTTTGACATTTTAACAACTTGAGTACCTTATATTAATATAATTATTTTAATAATATAACAAAATTATTTTCAAATTTATATATAGCTAAAATTTTAAATACATTAGCAAAATAAATTCTTTCCATGTTTATTATACAATATTAATGGATTAAGCAAATCGAATAATACGAGGAATCAAGCAATTAGAATAAAACTCAAAGTCTATAAGATATTATGACACATCGATCAAATCAAAAATTTCTGAAAGTATCTTCATGATAGCCAAGAGAAAAATTGAAAATGATCAAGAATATGTCAATGGTTGTGAGAAGCAAGAATTTTGCCAAATTGAAACTCGCGCGCGCGTCATGCATGTTCAACGGGCCGTTATCTGAAAAAAACCTTTTGCGCGATAACAGCGGACCCTCGATAACACGTTACAAAAAAGCAAGCGCAACGTCCTGATAATGCTCCGCCGCTTCTTTCTTGTTGTATAGCATGGCACGATAAATCATCGGCCGCACATGATCGCGCAATCGAAGATCAGAGCCTCGCGGCGAAACGCTTTAATATTACATCAAGATATTGACGTAGCAGCTGGTAACTTTTATCTGGACAGCTTGTTTTGCATTTAAAAAAGAAAAAATTCTTATTAAATACACACTCTTTATAACTAAAGAAGTTAAAATATCATGATAATATGTGTAAATTAATTATTTTACATACGTGAAATAGAAAATATATCATCTTTTATAAATCATAAAACATATTTTATAATATATATAAATAATTTTATTTGCGTAAATTATAACAGATATAAAGTAATAAAAGTACAGTTAATTCAAGTTACTAGCTAAAAGTTCAAATGTTATCTTTTTAAAAAAAAACAGCACTAATTATCAAGGCATTAGTGGCACAAAATTTCATGACAGCTGATTGGCCGATGAAGATTTATCGTCTGTGAAAGTGTTAACCTCGTGGGTGTTCGTTTCTCGACAATCGTCGTAATGCATCGTTAGGCACGGTAGCTCCTTAGGCGAGCATTAGCTGGTAGAAAGGGTCGCCCTGATAACTCTCAATGACTTCGAGAGAAACTTACGATACTCGTGGCGCGCGGAATGGAATTTCGCCCACGCCGAACAAACGATGACGACGCATCGAAGAGCTAACGCAATAAACGATGCATCAAGTAGAAGCGAACCAGCAATGACTGCTAATAAATTGCGAACAACGATCCCAGATACAATAGCTCGAGAAATACACATTGTACGTATTTTTTCAAATGTATATTTTCTCTCTCTATACAAGTAAAACATCCCAAAATTCAAACTATATAAAAAATCTTTAGCTGATAATAAATGTAACTAAAATTTTTGCAGTATTGATATATCGAAAAATATTGTTTATGGCACACTGAAAGAAAAGATTGACTGAATATGGCATAGCATTTTTAATTGGTTGCAGCAGCCAATTTTTTTGGTTGCGTTAGTTTATCAAAATCTATACTGACATTGCGGATAGGCTAACGCTGTCAAAAATTGGTTGCTGCAATTAAAAATTGGCTGTTACAGCCAATTAAAAATGCTATGCTATATTTTATCATCTAATTTGTTGCAGCAGCCAATCTTTTCTTTCAATGATAATTTATATTAACACAGTATATTGATACCAATTCTGTTTATATTTTTTCAAATCCAGCCACAATCATGCGCCATTCGCTTTAAGAATTAATTTCCCTTAAGAATTAAGAAACGTCACTTATATCTACCTACAAGTATTGTCTTTAAAGCAAAAGCGAAGGTAAGAGTTCTTGGCAAAACAAATAGAAATTTCAATCTTCGTGACACATATTGTGAAATCAAACTGTACCGTACATTCTGCAATCATTTGAGCAAGAATCGTCCGAAAAAGAAGCTTACCGAGATGAAAATTTACGATGCATCAACTGGCAGCATCGTTGGACATCGAAATTTCTCCGGTACATCGCGCGTTCTAATTAAAAGCGCTGGACCGACGTACCGAACTTCAAATCTGGTTGGCTGGACGCCTATCAATTAACCTCCGCGGTCAACGTGCCAATAAAGGCCACCGTGCAACCGTGCAGGACTCTTTGTCTAAACGCCATGATGACCGCGCAATTCCCAGGTTTCCATGCGCTTTTGCTCGCGAATGGAAATACACGCGCTGGCCAAAATTACGCGAGTCCGACGATGCAGCGATATATCGTGTGCAGACATACACGCATTGTGCCAGGCTTCCACGGTAATATTTGTCCAGACTTTATGTCAGCAAAAAAATCTAGAAAAACGTTTTTCCCTTTAATCTTTAATTATTAAATCATACATTACGTATTTCGCTTTTAATGTAGGGCAATTTCGCAAACCGGTCCGCGCAATATATCAGAGCGAGACATAAATGCTAACGATAGCTATGAAAATTTCACATCGCGTCGCATGTGGTTTTGTATTTATGTACAGGTAGCATCGCGAGATTGTGCTGCAAACAACTTTTAGCTGAAGATTTACTGTAAAACGTAACCGAGAAAATATATACGTAATTATATATCGTAAATGGAAAATGGGAAAAGTTCCGAAGGTAGCGAGAATAGCGAGAGATCCACGTTGTTAGCGAGAATAGTGGCAGGGACACGGTGATCCGCAAATAAATTCGATTTAATTTGAATTCAATTCCATCGGGGCTGGTTCGAGCGGATCGCTCGCGTCGAATTATCGCAGTGTCCCTCATTTCTCTCTTTTTACGCGCTCACATATACACCTATACACAGACGAAGAGATCGAACCTTTCCTCGCGGTTTTTCTACATGTTCCATTAAGCGTTCCTTCTAAGGCGAAGTCACGGAAACATAATAAACCGAAGAAATTTGATGAAACTTCCTGTAATTATCAAGTGAGATGTAATGAGACTAACTCGTTATTTTTTATTTTTATTACTCTTTTTATGATTTATTTTGTTTATCATATATATTTAATGATTTTTCGCTTTTTCTTAACAATAAAAAAATATCTATAATATTCACAATAACATTGAATTTGATTAAACTCAAATTTGTATATTTAAAGTAAGTTTAGTATCAAATAAAGATTGAACTTTGTTGTACTTCATATGTACATATCACCGCATCACACAAATAAAAAATTAGTATTGCGTTGCAGTGTTTAAATTTTTTGAAAAAAATTCATTAACATAATTTAAAAAAAACTAGGTATAATTGAAAGCGTAACATGGAAAGAAAGTAAAGTTATGCATATTCATTATCTGTTCCAGTTCAGAATTTTAAAAAACGTTCTATTAAAAAAAAAAGATGCTATACTAAAAAAAATTTCTGATTGAAAATGGATGAATCAGAATTTTCTGGTTAAATTTGTTAGAATTCTAGTTGAGATAATTGGACTTCTGTTTGATGCAATATTTCTAATAAAATCTATTGGAATTCTTATTTTTACCAGAATTACATTAATCATTATCTCAATTAGAATTCTAGTAGATTTAAATCAAAAAATTCTGATTTGTCCACTTTCCAGAATTACTATATTTAATTCAACCAGACTATTTTTTGAAATATCATTCTTCTATCAACGCAATGATATATTAAACACTTGTAATAGATTCAATTTCATAAAATCATAAAATCCTTTGTTGCTGTTCTTGATTGAGTCTTTAAAAGATTAATAAATGCGAGCGCAACGAATCCGAACGATAAATAGAAACATAAATTCACCGCGCGACGTGAGTTCCCGTCTATTTTATGCAACACGTAAGTCGAACGATCGCTCGCGTGATCGCGAAACGTGACGTGGAAGATGCGAACGCACGTGCGTCCAGCTCGTTATACACGTCCGCCACTCGGCCGCTATCGAACGTCTCTCATCGGCTGCTGCCCTTCATGTCGGCCTCCGAGATGCACCCGGAGAAACTGGTCACACGTAGTGAATGTGTGCCTCGTGACCGCGCCTCCTCGCGTGCGCATAATAAAAGAACGGTTCCTCAAATCCTTTGATCTGAGAGTGCAAGCGGAACAACTGCTACCGTTGGCGTGTGAGTAGAGATATCGATACATATAAGATCTGTTTCTTATTCCTGCACTAGAACTTTCTCGCTTTCGCCAAACATTAAATATGTATCTATTTCACTTTTCTATTTCCAAAAGTTTACACTACATTGTTAGATATTAAAGGAACAATGGTATTCTTTAATTTAAATAATATTTTGTTATTTTTAACATACTTATATGTATGACAATAAAATGTAAATCAACACATTTCTGATTAGTTTCAAAGTAAATATATATTAACGTATGAATTTAGTAAATAATAAATATTAAATTTGAGTCAAATTTCATACATTTTTTTTAAATTGAATTATTCATAACTCCATTATTTTTAATTAATTAAATTAATGATATATTGAATAGAAACAATGGCGACTTATAGATTAAAAATAACTCAAATTGAATATAATTTGACATTATGAATTCAACAATGATTCAGCAGTTTCAGAAAAACGGACCTGGGGTAACTGTCTCAGTTACAGTGCCAGTCCCCATCAGTGTACTTTTGAATTTCGATGTCATAAAGAAAACACGAATAAATAAAAAAAAAAATTTTTTCTTGTTAAGAATTAAATTATTATTGCATACGATATCGAAAATAATATTTTATTTTTTGAGTATTAAAATATTTTAAAATATTTTTCAAAAGATATGAGGAATTTATGTGAATCTAGTAATACGTATCGCAAGATTTTAAGCTATTAATGTGTTCCTATTATTAATGTGTATTGAAGCTGAGAACATTGTGTTATGAATATACATTAATAAATATAATTGAAATAATGATTTATGTAATATTAACTTAAACAATTAGCTTAAAGCGATATTGATTGCAAGCAGATAAAATTAAAGCTACAATATTTAATAATTAATTCAGTAATAAGCAAGTTGGCACATTAATAGAGACAGTTACCCTATAGATATGTTACTTATTATACTTAGAACGCGAGTCGACGAATCTCAGTCGCCATTAGTTTTCCGTTGCGCAATTTAATTTCTATTTTATCGAGAAATTATGCATGACACGACTTAAAGCAGGGTTAGGATCTTTGTATCGTCGTGAGTGCTGAGTAAAATAGAACTTTAGCGATAAGTCGATACCCATAAAACCGTGTGTGCGGTAAGAGAGTTACGTAAATCGCATTAAAATGTATCGGAGTGTTATATTCGGGATGCAAGAAGCGGAGGGAATTTTTTACTTGGAATCACTTGGCTCATAGCATAACTATCTGTACGATAGCAACAACGATCTAACTAGCATCGCCGATTGACGACGGGGAGGATCGTGCAGCTCGGCTATGAGGACTAATTCCTCTTTAAATGGGTTAAACAAGGCATCGCGTTCGAGACCATTAAAATTTAGGAATGTTGCTGCGTGATGGATCCATCACGTGACGTTGTGCACGATATTTATGCCACATTAGATTTCTCTCTCACACGGAAATGCTAGACACGTAATGAGGAGCCGTCAAGACAAAGATTCTATATCTTCTTCGCCGCTAAATACGACTGTCTGATCCTCATTCTCACATCGGTGTTGAACACGAATATCTCATAAGTCATACTTAGATCTAAGCATTAATGTTGCAGACGACATTAAGTCATGTAAGTCGGTAAAAAAAGTCCTTCGCGAGAATTTGCTGAATGAGTAATCTGATAATTGTATACTACGACATGGTCAGACGGACGGTAGCCTATTTAGTTTAATGATAGATTGTCGCATAATACATATATAATGTATATATATATATATATATATATATATATATATATATATAT
>NW_012130123.1:852470-870632 GCF_000143395.1 Atta cephalotes | reverse complement strand
CTCTCTCTCTCTCTCTCTCTCTCTCTCTCCGGTGCTGGGTCGTTCCTCGGAACGGCACCGTTACTTCCCTCCGGTGTCACAGCGCCAACTGACAGCGGTTGGTCGCTCGCCGGTACCCTCGTGCACAGCGGCGGACAAAGCTCCGACGGCGGCCGAAACGCGGCGGAAACGGCCGAGAGCCGGCCAGTCAGCTGGCTCCCCGGTGGCAGCCGACTGCATCGGTCGTGCGCCGGTGCTGCTATCCTCCATTCCTTCGGTTCGATGACGGTCGTCCACGAACTTTCCCGAGTCAGCTGGCTGCGCGCCGCATCCTCCTCTCACCGCGCCAGTCCCCTTATCACCGATCTAGCGATCCTCTCTCAGCCATACCCCGTGCCGTCCCCGGCGCCCTTGCCTCCACCTTCGTCCTATCCGTGTCGTTTCGTTTCCTCCCTCTCTCGCGACGACTCTCTTCTTCCGTCACCCGCGCGCACTACTCACGCGCCGGTTTCCTCTCCTCTCTATACTCTATACTCACGGCAGTCACGGCCCTCTATCCTCTTACTCTCCGGGGCTCAACCGGAAGCGCCCGCGAAAGCCCTGCCGCAGCAGCCGCTTTCTCGCGCATGCAATATCCGAGCGAGCGAGCGAGCGAGCGAGCGAGCGAGTCGAGTCGAATCGCATCGAGTATAACGGAGTCGAGTGACTGTAAAACGACGGCAGGCAGCTACCGTCGCTCGATGACGTGGATGAGGCCTTCCTATATGCGAGTGTGAGCGATCGGTGAGCGCGTTGCACCGACCGCAGCGCGCGCGACTAATGTGTTTTCCTAATCGCGCCGCATATCGGCCACGGTACGACAGCGACGATGGTCCGATGGTTCGATGGTCCCGATGATCCGACGGTTGGACAGCTTTGCCGACTATAAAGAACAAAGGCGAGAGGAAGACGCGAGTCGCGTGAAAATTATGCGTGAACCCGGGCGACGCGACGTCGACGGTGAAAACCGAAGCAGGAAGCAGCGAGTCTTTCCCGTGTCGCGCTGTGCGCTCGCTGGTGCAACGCTGAGACATATTTGGTATCACTTTTTTGCCGTTTCGTCACCTTGCTGATTGACGGAATTTATTGGCGTGCAACGCGGCACGTAGGATGGATTTCTCTCATTAGTCAGAATTTATTTTTACCGCGATGAAACGGAAAATATTTGCGATAGCTCAATCGCTCTCAACGAGAAACAAAGAATGAGCCTTTAATTCCTTGTCATTATGAACGAAAAGTATAGAGTAAGAAAATTACAACTTCGTCCAATTGATAATATCACAATTATTCGTTTTACAAACAGCAGGTCGGAAAGAGAAAAAGATTTTTAATTATTCCGCAAGTTATTTGCTATATTTTTATTACAGAGCTATATTTTGCTATATTTTTATTAAAATTTTTAATTCTTTACAGTGTTTTAAAGATGCTCATTAACATCGGGATATTATTAAATTGTATTAAATTTAATTTGTGATATTCCAACTTCAATTTAGGACTGTGTTTCAAAACTAACAAACAAGCGCGCAGTTTGCTTGAATGGGAAATTGTAAAATTTACAAAAATATTATTGTGCACTATTAGGCTCATTTTGACCGAATTTAATCTTCCTCGTTCAATTATGCTATTGAAAAATGAAATATTAAATTTAACACATTTGACATGTCTCAAACAACAGACATCTACTCAAATTTTTGTGTTAATTTAACCCAAGATAAGTGTGTAATAAAAATTATGTAAAAAATTAACACAAAATATGTACCGAATCTGTAAACAAGCTTAATAATAAGCAAGTTATGTAAGCATAATTTTTCAGCAAAATTAACATAAATTAACATTTATGATATGTTAAATTAACACGCATTTTATTCATTCATTCTTAGAATTTACGTTTTAAAATATTTTAAAATATATTATTTTAATGTTATTTGTCCACTTATTCATGAATTGTGTTATTTTGACACTAAGAAATGTTGAATATCAATTTAAATATAAAATATTTAAATAACTTAATCATATTATGTTAAATTAACGAATATGTTAAAAATTGAACGTTAAAATTTTAACAAAAACTTGAGTAGACAGACCATTTGTAATACAAATACAAAATGTTTTTACTTATATATATTTTTCAAATTTGTTTAAAACATTCGTTCAATCAATAGAGAATCTTATGAAACTAGAGCCTTGCAATCGATCATCGCTTACAGTCTCGATCTTTCGTCGTCGACGGATCATCTTAGCTGATCATGTTATCGTGATAACTGCGTGATATCGTCTTTTTATCCAATTTTCATTTCGATGCATATCGCTGACTGATAAGCTGGAGTGATCAATCAACGTATCGAACGATTCGCACTTCTGTATTTCTTCGCTATCGAAGTGAGAATGTTACCATTTTTTCGTCTGACATATTTCGTCAGCCTTTACGGTCTTCTTATCGGCGTTAATTATCAGTTTCTCGGTAATTTTCTTAATATATTTCATGATTAGTCAGATAGATCAATGTACATATTAAACAGTTGCATAGTCATGATGACGCGCGCATTTACGTTCGGCGACACGAATGTAATTACCAAGAAAATTATCACTTTAAACTGTAATTTTTAACAACACTTTTCTTGCAACATTTTTTCAGCTCGGGAAAAACGGAGCTTTATCATACGATAATATTAACAACGCAAACGGGATGTAGGAGCATGAATAAGAGGTCGAGGCTGCGCTACCGCGCTGGGAGACGATGATTCTATGTGAATTAGAAGGCTTCCCGCCGTGCCGCGAGGAAAGAAGACAAAGCTGAAAGAGGAGAACAAAGTTTTGCGATAAAGATCGCGCGGCGACTCGTGTCTGCGAACCGACAAACTTTCGGCATCGAGGGGCGACAATGTTCTTCCGGTGTCGTGCGGCGCTGTCTGGTCGTAAATTGAAACTGCGCGAACAAACACGGGCGCGTAACAGCGGAGGCCGTGTTGGAAATTAATATCGAGTCGAGTTTCGTCGAGATTGCGAGGATGCCGATTCAATTAATCGCGACGTGAAAATACAGACGCGCCCGGCGACGATTGGCTCACAAATAATCGAAGCGCCGACAGTGATATAGACGCGAACGGTAGATTTTACAAAAGGACTTTGAAAAAAAAGAGCCGTAATTCAAGTGGATAACTCGTAACAAGTCACGTCGTTTTACGTCGCAATATTTTATGCCATTTTGACAATAGTTGCAAAAGTACGTCGAAAAATCACTCTCTGTCAGAATTATTGTATTTTATTACATAGGCGCGCAGGTTAAATCATGATTGTATGAGTTTTTTCATGCTGAATATCGTTTCAATTTGTACGAACTGAATGTTATATGGCTATAATAAATAATATAAAAGTTCCCGATGTTAAATCAGTGAACTTATATCTATATCGATGACCGAAATAACATTCACATTTGTTTATATATGTGTATGCTCTTGGATTCTACTGCTTTGTTAAATTTTTAGAAATTATATTATATATAATTACGATTGCCATTCCTCTAGTTGAAGGTTGGAATCTCCAACTTTTTAATCATCAAATCGTCAGCTCTCTATAGATGAAAAAATCTCCAGCTAATCGCTCAAAATTTTTGATATAGCTTTTTAAGTCGATTTTCTTTGGAGAAATTTCTCAAGCAGGAAAGTCAAATCTGATGACTTTTTTAAGAAAATACATTACAAAAAAGTTTCAATTTCGACACTTTCGATACTAATTGTCGATCTCCAACAGACTAATGGAATCTTCGTCAATATTCACACTGAAAAAAAAATATTGAATACTGCCAACTAAATATTTATTAAATATAAAGATTTATTTGATACAAGAAATGTTAATTTGATTGAACAATTATTTTTTTTACTGAACAAGTATTTACTTACTGTAAATAAATGTTTAGTTGGCAATATTGAACTAAATATTTATTAAAATTAACTATATTTTTTCTCAGTACAGTGAAACTAGTGAACACTAGTCGAAGATTGGTCGTGTTCGTAACAAAAAAGAACGTTATTGCGATGATTATACCTTCCAGATTCAATTTGAACCTAACGAATCACAATATGAATTAACCCACTTTACGCTGTCAATCAAATCGCACCAAGTGAAATCTCGAGATCTGTGCTGACACTTTTCCTTGTGAAAGCTCTTATTGTTAGTTGTTTTCTATTCTGTCTGCTACATCGTCTCTCTAATAAAAGTAAATATTGTTCAGTATTTCAAAAAAAGATAGCGAAACGTACACGTACCAATCGGTCGAATCTCGGTTAATTTTGACGATTGTTGTGGAAATAGTCCACAAGCGATCTTCGTAGCGTGAACGATCGTGAAGTTCAGGAAAGGAGGGTTAGGGTGATTATTGCAAACACGGGGAACCTATTTCTCGAGCACGATACAGTAAGTCGTTTCTCTCCATGCGCGCATGTGGGTCTGTATAGCGCGGGGTGCGTTTTCCCCCCATAAATTCCCCCATTGTTCGTGCGGAGAACGGAGAGCGGAGAGCGGGTCAGCTATGCCCCCCTCTCTCTCTCCTTTATCCTTCTCTCCTCTCTGGGGGCGAAAGGATTGTAATTTTAGGAAGGGGAGGGAGACGAACGCTGGTCTCACCGGTCCGAACCCTTAAAGGGGACAGATCGAGCATCGGCTGCTTGCATTGTGTGCTAAGGCTTGAACTCTATGTCCTAACTGGGTCGACATTTTTCTCCCCCCTTCTCGCTCATCTCCCTCGACCCCTCGTCATCACTCAACGCTTCTCTTCCTATTGCCGATTACGCTCTCTCGAGTCTAGTTCTCGCGCGAGAATACGAGATCACCGCGGGACAGCTGAGCGCGCCAAGGTCGAGCGAGAACGAGTTTCGAAAGAGCGACCCAGTGACGCCCCGTCCTGATTGCAGCGCAGAACGGCACGTGCGTTATTGTGAAAGAGATTCTAAGAAAATTTAGGATCAAAGATTTTTCATTTTCGAGGTATAATTATTATCGTCGTTAAAGTTTCTAGTTTGAAAATTGTCGAGTGAGTCGATCAAGCTATGTAGTCAGTTTCTTTCACTGTTGGCGAATTCACTGTTGGTGTGTATTATACTATTTTTGAAACAACTATTATACCGAAAAAAAGAACGAGCGTTGACAAACGTCATGAATAAAACGCGCGTTTCTAAAACATTCGCTGCAAACATATGCGAGAACGAAGGCATATTATGTTAGAAACATGCACGTCGCGATTGCGCAACGCAACGCGTGGCAGGTGCAATTGCCTCGTCATTCGAAGCAGACGAACTTCTACGAACTGCGCTTCCACGAAGCATGCTTCCGCGAAACCGCGGTTTTATCGTTCAACTGCAGCGGCACCGTGCACGGAAAAATTATAACGCGATGTATCGCGTCGTTACACTGTCTCCCCGGAAATGGAACAGAGCGAAAAGCGGACACGCAATCCGGCCGAAAGATTTCGACGATGACGCGATGGTCCCTTTTTCGTGAGACGCAAACCCATGAGGGGTTTCGCGAAGCACCGTAAACGCGGGAGTGTACGACCGGCTCTAAACCGCAGCAAATAACCGACACCGACCATCAATGACGAAATTCCTGCGTGAGTCCGGAGTCATCTGGATCCGGAATCCGCGTCCATGAGATTCCACGGAGAATTCTCTCACGCCGCAAAATACCGGAAATGTACTAAGCACATTTCAGAAGAATAATAAAGGATAGCTTATAATGTATAGCAAACTAAATTGATAGAGAAAAAAATTGTTTCATTGTCATATTGTATGTGAAATAATTAAATTAATTATATCACTTATTTATTATATTGCAAAAAGCGAAAATATAAAGGAATAAAAAAAGAACAAAAGAACATACTTTAAATTAATAAAAATAAGCCTACTTTCGGTTCTTAGTATTTAAATATTTTATAGCGTGAATGTATATACATATTTAACTTCGCAAACCGCGCACTAAAATCTTGAAATGCAAACATGAACAGAATCAGAGTAGTAATATCATATATTAAATATTTGATGCTAACCTAAGCATTTTAAGATGTCTGTAAATAATAAATATTTTATTTATTTTATTCCTCTTAAAAAAAACGAAAAAACTTTTATTTCTTTATAGTCAGTTATAATATCAAAATTGCATTTAAAAATTAATATTACAAAATATTTTAATGATTAAAGATATTCAAACTGATTTTCGAGAAAATTGTTTTTTTAATTGTGTATGGTGTAGCAAATGAACAAAATGAAATAAATTAATATTTCATACATAATTATGTATAAAATATCAATTTACGAAATAATGAGTAATATAAGAAGGCATACGAATGAATTTAACATAAAAAAATTAACTTTTAAAAGCTCAATGGTATAAGAGATTGAAAGATATGAAGAGATTGATTTTCTTGAAGTCAATCTAGTCGTGTGAAAGAATGACAGGCGTTTACAGTTGCAAACTGAGGTTGCACATGAGGTAAGCCTCAGTCAGAGCGCTCTAACATTAAATTTACGGGCGTCTCGTTTTACAAGGTGGCTCGATATCGGATACGCGAGTGACGCAAGGATTACGAGCTTTCTCAAGCCTCGACACGCTTTTGGCCTATAAAAGCGGGATGACTAATTTCGGTGTCTAGAGATTGTGTGCAGGTGTTGTCAGGATCGATTCAACGAGCGGTGTGTCTCGGTTTAACGCGAAGCACCATCTTGCACGAACACGTTCCGCCTCTGCGTGTAATACGTCGCACGCGTGTGCATATCGCGTAATAGTTTATCGATAATTGCGAACCACGAGCACGGAATATTACGGCTCGTAGCTCTCTCTCTCTCTCTCTCTCTCTCCTCCCCCTCCCCCCCTCTCTCTATCTTGTATTTTGATTTATAATTTCGAAACTGTTATCATCACATCCGCATAATATTCATCTTGATTATTTTGTACAATATTAAGAAAATTCTTGCAGTATCTAAACATTAATCTATAATAACCTAATCGATTCAACTTTCCGTCGGCACGAATTTTAACTCTTTCTCAATAAGAATCTTCGAAAAACACAACAAATTTTTTTATTGTTCCGGATTATATAAAAATCTGAAAAAAATCTGGTACACTTTTCAAAACTTTAATAAGTTTTTACCACCAGTTACAAAAAAAGTACTAAATTTCAATATTTACATGAATAATGTCAACTAAATATTTACAAAATAAATATTTATTCAATAAAAAGAAATGCTAGTTAAATCAAATTAATGGTTTCTTATATTGTACAAAATAAATATATCTTTATATTTAGTAAATATTTAATTAAGAACTATTTAAAAAAAATAATTTATTAAAATTTAGTATATTTTTTCAATAAAAGCCGAATTATATTTTATTATATTTATTTTTTATAAATTTTAAATTTATAATATCTACCAAAATTTATAATATCAATGGTGTTTTTAAAGACTCTAGTATTCGATGGAGGGTGTCTTGAACATTTGAACCAAGTGATTTTAATAAATCACAATAGATATGTATTAGAATAAGTATATTCTATCTTTGCTATGAATATTTGAAAACGACGTTGAGGACAGCATTCTTGTAGCTATTCAGATATTTCGTTGCCGTTTCAGGCCGGTTCTCGCAAAAGAACACGAAATTCAATGAACTCTTCAAGAGACTCTTACGCTCCCAAGTACGCTGACGCAATCGCTGACGAAAAAAACAACAGCTGGATTTGCCTTCGAGTACCCTTCTGCATACTGCGAATAGCGAATGTCACGCAAAAGGATCTACAACTCATGTTTCGCAAGACAAGCGACGTAAAGCCGGATTTCTCTCGCGAATCTGCCGTTTACACGGCACAGGGATTAAAACCGAAGATTCGATGGTAGATGCGAAAAAATATATATATATATATATAATCCATCCATTCACGATTCGCATGGCAATGAAACTCATCTACATTGAGGCACGAGACACATTTGCGTAGAATTCGTTTCACGATTCATGGCGACGATTGGCATGAGACACATTTTCGCTGGCGTCATCGGGATTAACATGGGTTTCAATCCCTGCCAAAAAGTTTCCGCTTTCGCGAACCCACCCTCGTTTCGAAAACTCGATAGAAATTCCATCCCCTTGTGCCCGAGCTTCGCGGCCGCCCCGGATGTTCCCTTACGAATTTCCGTGCGACGGGACGTCTCGTGACGACCGGGAGGATGACTACGGCGACAGGCGCGCGCGATTCATGAATATTCACAACGGCGCTCCAGAAAGCGGCGAGAACCGGAGATCGGTGGGGAGAGGAGACTGAGAGAGTGGAGTAACAGTTTCTTCACTAAACCCGGTTGGACATCCATTCGTTCATTCAATGTGCAAGACGCAACAGCCACCGAGCTTGAAGGAATGGAAATATTCGAACGATCATATCATCCGAATAATTCTGTAGTAAGATTGAATACGAAAACTTTTCCGATTAGAGATATTTGAATACTTTGAATATTCGGAACTGCAAACATCCGATAAATGTTTGAAAAATTCGAAAAATGCTTCGCATTATTTGACGGAACAAAAATGACGGAAGAAGGAGGAAGGGAGGAAAAAAAGGAGGACAAAGGAGAAAGTAAAAAATATCTCGATAGCGCATTTTCCTTGTTCTTTTTCCTCCTCTTTTGTTGCTTTCCTTTTGTCATTCACTCTTTCGCTTCCTCCGTGTCTAACGCATGGCGCAAATTGGCGTTAATCGCGTTAGGGTGAGGCACCCTGCCAACCCCGTGTACGCGCGCGCGAGCAGAGTAATTCCACTCCTACGCGACTACCAGAAAGTCCGGAAAGGAGCAGCCGGAAGTGTATGTTCGTATCCAGGGAGTTTCTTCGGTCGCCGCAACCGTTTAACTCTTCACCGTTACGCTACTCGCGCCACATGATGGCGTTTTACACCCTAAATTCAATGAAACTACAGGGATAAGTTTAAAATCATAATGTGACACAAAATTTAAAGGTAATTACGAAAAACCAAAAAGTTTAAATTTTATAAAAAGTTCTTTGTACTCTCTAAATCTGAAACAGTGGTTAATAATTACTGATATCAGAAAGCTGGATAAACAGTAAATTTACAGTTCAACTAAAATTAAGGAAATGTAGAATTCCAAACCTTGTTTTAGTTTACATTCAATATACAGGGTGTATATAAAGCATGCTAAAAGATTTTAAAGAGTGATTCCTCACACAAATTTAAAACGAAAACTTCATATGACCGAAACTGCTTAGTGTCAAAGATGTGAAATTATTTTGATGAAATTTTGTATATGTTTTTAGTTTTATCAAAATAACTTAAATGATTTTTGAAATAGGAAAAAACGAATTTTTTTACCATATATCCTATATCTTTGAAAATTAAGCTGTTTCGGACATATATATTAGTTTTCGTCTCGAATTTGTGTGAGGAATCACGCCTTTTTTAATGTTCTTAGAATTAATGTATACCGTATGTATTGGAACTGTGCAAATATCAGTATTTGGATTATAATGCTCAAACTTCTTTTTTTTTATTGAATTTCACTGATTACTCCATAGGATATGAGTAATCAGTAAAATAATTTCACTGATTACTCGGAGTTGATATTAATGATCTATTGATTCAAATTTAAAGAATTTAATTTAATTTAATTTTCGTTCAAATAAATATTGTTTGATATACAAAAATGTTCTGTTTACTGGATTTAATAAGAGTTACATCGCGTAATCTTTTTTCATGAATAAATTTAATTATCATTCACGCATTCAACTGTGCATAATCGTATTCTAAAAATAATCTAATTAAGCTCGTTAAGTGAATATTCATAAAGGATTGAGCAAAAAATTGAAACTCCTGTCTTGCTCGTGGAATGAACATTTCTTCAGTAATAAAGCGATAAAATAGTATTATGAGAGAACACATAAGCTAAGCTGCATCGATAAGATTTTCAATTTCATTAAGAAGCATTCAAGAGAACACTCGCTGCAAGATTATCTCGTCAGCAATCAACTTATCGATATATACTCCGATAAGAATTTTTATTCTCCTCACGAAAGAAACGCTATTAATCCAAAATGTATCAAGAATTAAAATAAGAAAAAATTATCGAAACTTATTATTGTATGCATATAACAAAGCCTAGATATTAAACACCATGCAAACGTTAAATAACACGAAAGTTACATAATTGTTGCGTGTGGTTGTGATATGATTACACAACAACGATTAAGTATTATATCACGCCGTATCGAGTGATCGAAACATTAGTTTACACTACGCGTTACATTCAATTATTACACCTTTACACCTTTCACAGACAGTGACTAGTGTAACTAAATAAATCAAGGATCGCCGATTATGTGTGTTTACTCGGTATTACAAGAAATCACTCCATAGCAATTAATGTCTTCCGACTGCGAATACAAAATTAGTAGAGGGGAGACACAAGGTAATATCACGCCGAGCAATTACCGTATCGTTACCGATATCTTGATCGTAGAATTATGTCAAGGAACGCGACGCTGGAGCACTTCTTTTCCTCCATTACTCCCTCTCATTGTCTCCGAAAGTGATAATAGTCGTTCTTCCTGTCTTCGTCTCGGATTTTTTGTTTTTTCTCTCCTCTTCTTACTCTTCCCTATCCCTTTTCCTTTCTTTTCTCCCTTTTTTTACGGCCAAGTCAGCCGCGCAAGACATTAAACGCTTTTTAAATCCTTTTTCTCTCGTTATGAAATTCTAAATTGCCACTGTCTCTCGGCAAAGGTGGAAGGGCAGGCAGATTGAAGGAGGCGAAGGTAAAGTAAGGAAGGATGGAGGAAGGAACGCAAAATGCACGCCGCGCGTTAACCTCCGCGCGGCTATGTGCCAGGACCGCGGGACGTTAATGCACATTTTATTACGCGCCTCTTAAATAGCGCTTTTACCGCGGCGCACAACGCTCGGTAAAAGGCCAAATTCATTTGGAATTCGAGACGACATTACCGGAAAATAATGATCCCGGGTGAAAGCGATGACCCAGATCGTCCTGTTTGTGACCGACGCGCGAATCTAATACGCGACATTATGCTTCGGATTCATTCATCGATAGCGCAATCTGCATTTCCCGTATTTCTTTTTTTGGAAAACGTCGATACTTTGGAACTAGAATAATCGATAGCGTGAATAGGATAAGAAATAAAGTGTGACTACGATCACGCGACAAACAAAGGATGTTCGACTTTCCTACTCGCGAACTGTAGAATGACATTGATTGTTTTAAGGCTCGATGTATTTCACAAAACTCCATACAACTATATAAGAACGAAATTTCATAGTTGCAAAATATTTTGTTAATCGATATTAATCAAAGTGAAGAATATTCCTTACATTTGTTATATTCTCAATTTTAACTTACTTTAGCATATATAATAATTTCAATAAAAGCAAAACTTGCTTTGATTTCCAATCAAAGAGAACAGAAAACTCAATATATCTGCGTTCATTACATTAAATTATTAATCGTTTGCGCATCAACATCTACGATACGATTTGCATTGGCTTCTTTCTTTCTTTCCTCTTTTCCATAAAAAAAATATTTTAATATACACAACATATTTCTCTTTACCTTCTATAAATCTCTTTGGCTGTTTTCCAATGATCAGTCAGGTATCGCATTTATCTGAATATCCGAAAAGTCAAAGTCAACTCTTGGCCTCGGGTCAAGCGATACGTAACGCTGATGAGTAATACAAACAGACTGCTTCACACTTCGTATCGCTTTATAGTTTCTTTTCCTGCTCTCTCGTTATTCGATGATATGCCATTGTCGTTATTGTTTCATATGACGACGAGGTTAAGAGCGAAACGAGAACCGGCATTCGTTCCAAATGCTCTTTGCTCTCGCGCGAATATTTACTATTGTCGACATGTACATATAATACATGTGCAAATATCGACACGTAATAACGTCAATATAAGAAGCCGCCATTGCGACTGGTAATGACGATGCCGTCATACAAGAAGGAACCTCTGTTAATTGTTCAATTTGTGAACAAAAGAAATAAAAAATAATTTATGTTGCGCGAGCGCGAGTGAGCATTATCGATCACTCGCGCTCGTATTAAGGTTTGTTAATCAATTTGTTCAAGATAAATCTAGATTTTTACAAGGAAAGGTTATCATCATAAAAGTAAAATTACTAATAATTAATTATGATTATTTACGAACAATCACAAAAATCTAAAGTTCCACGTGCAAATCCAAATTAAATGAGTCAGAAATAGCACAGCCACAGTTCTAACATTAACTAATTCCTGAGAGAGAGAGAGAGAAAAAAGAGAGATAAAAAAAAAGACAAAACAGAATGAGAAAGAGAAAAAATAGTAAAAATATATCCTTTTCACTCGCCGATTTTTATTAAAACTATTACTCTGCATACAAAACTGCGGCTATTCATGTCTAGACTCTTATTAGAGGGTCTCTAGGTCGCATTTAGAACGCGACTAGAAATAAAGAAGCAAAGCTTGAGAGAGCCATAGATTGCTTCCGCTTTCGGTTTACGTATTATGTAATTGAAGTTCATTGCCTCCGATATACTGCTCTCACGAGGAGCTCTCGTGTACTTTCGCATCTACGCTCGCACGAATGCGGAAGATTGGCGGATTGAGAAATTATGGATTTGGATAACTCTCAAAAATTATATTGATGGAAACAAAAAGAGAGAGAGGAGAGGAAAATCCATAAGATTTTCTGACGAAGGCCAGAAACGTTTGCCAGAATTTTGGCACAATGCGAATAGGAGCTAAAGCGGAGGTGGCTTCGAGCGATCGATGCTAAACACGCGGAACAAAGGGAGCTTTAAAGAGAGACAAAGAGAGATGAAAAGAGAGATAGAGAGAGGATAGAATTTATGTGAACGCGAGTTTTAAAGCGGAGAGCGCAATCAGTGCGAATCGTTGGAGATGTAACTGAAAAGTGCATATGGTGTGCATGCTCTGTTGTTTATTGCGCCTCCTGCACATAAAATCCTCTGAATTTAAAAAAAGCAATCTTGCTCGGTCTCATTAGCTTTCATGTTTCTGTTTCCTGATTTTATTAAAAAAGTTTTTCCTCTATTTTCCTCTTTTCTACAAATTTCCCAGTTTTTCCAGAGGAATTTTCTATTGTCTGTAATATTCATTTTGACGACTAAAGAAAAAATGAATTGATACGAAATGTCATTTTTCTAATATGAAATCAGTCAATTCTCAACGAAAAAGTTTAAATGAAATGTGTGCTCTCATTCTTTTTTTTCTGTCAAATATGGTAATCCTGTACTACTCTTATCTATTCGTCATTGTACTATTGATTGCTGAAGTCGTTAGTGCGATCGGTCGCCGGTTTCCAGTCGTCCAGGGGTCGATCGGGCGTACGAAACGCCGAGTTGGAAAAATCGCCTCGACAGTGCGCGCGAGTAAAATATCGCTTGATTGATGAAACATCGATTTTTCAAAAAGGCGTCAGCGGTAGCGACTATCCAAATATCCGAGCAATATCTCCATCGCGGTACATACAAGAGTAAAGTATGGGGAACGCGAGGGTTGCGGTGGAAACACGAAGGGTGGAGACCGGCGATGGGGATTCGCATTAAAACAAGGCGGTCTTCGTATCGATTGGAGAGAAGCGTGCCTCTAGGACAAAGAGAACGGAAGGCCGCGTGCGCCACAGTGCCACACAAAGGACTTGTATCCTGCCACGGATATTTCGTCCCTGTCTTCACCTCTACTTCTTTGCCTTTCCCAGCATCTCTTCCGAAATTATTCCATTTCGACGAGATTTCCTTGGAAAGACGACCAACAAGACTTTTCTCTAAAACTTCTCGAATGACTGAGATTAGTAAAAATTTCTTGAAATCCAACAAAAAAGAATCTTATATAACGTACACAAAATATAAAAATTCGTAGAAAGAGAGATTTAATTAAATTTCAAGAGAACTGAACAAAGAAATCGCTAATGAAAACTTTAATCCTTTACACGGCTACAATTTTTGTATTTATTTTTAGATATCTTTGTTTTCAACGTTTATGGAAATTTTCAAAGATAAACGTCATGTAAGTGTTCAGTATTGTGCGCGTTTTTACGATTCACTTACGGCATTTGAGATTAGTCATGAGACAGGTTCTTCGTGATAACTAAATGACTCATTAACAGTGATGAATCATCACGAGTCGTATCTACTTATTTGACATCTAATCCATTTCTTATCAGTCGTCTGACCCAAATCCACGAAGGCGCCACGATTCTATTCCATTTATCGACGTGAATCGGAACACCTGAGAAACTCACAAAACACGTCATCCTTTTCACGAAGGACTGATTGAAGAGAAAAAAAAAGAAAAATATGATCCTATGTAGGGAAAACGTCATGTCTCACTTGAGGATGCCATCAGTATGTCATCCACATTCGATTAACGATCCCGACACGGTCGACGACAACGAAAAGCGACAGTGTAACTTCCTGAACAAAGGAAAAAGGAAACCTGCGAGAGTTCAACTACTACTACTCGTCACCATTATTCTAGGAAGGATGTATTCCCCCAAGAGGCTTCGGCACATGGTCAAATTTTGTGCAGCAAACAATAATCTTTGTTCCTTTGAGAGCTTCTTAAAGCTGAAGGAACAGCATCCTTATCCTCGAAACAAAGGACATGTCGTTGCAAGTCGCGGATAATCAATAAAATCATGGAAAAATTTATATTCGCAGTTGTTTGCCAATTTCGAATTAAATCATCATATACATTGCAGTGATTTTGTTAAATAACCGTGAACACAAAATGGCTCTTTCGTGTCGCAACCATTTAACCGATAATATCAAAATGATAAAATAAAAATTACAGAGTAACTGTGAAACAGGGTATTCGTGTTAAAGAGACACAATCGGGACGTTATGTAAAATTAATTCACCGAAAAAGAGGTCAGATGTCCCATGGCATTATTTTAATCGGGGGTAATATTCTCATGGAGAATGTTTCTATCCTGGAAAGAGCGAGGTTCCTTTACCAGAGTCAATTTTCTTCCGTGGCGGCGCCACCATTTTAACGAGCACCTCGGCGAATAATGCAAAGTACACACTGAAATATTCCCCCCTCTCCTTCTTCCTTCTGTTGTCTTTACTTCCGCTCTTATATCTCTTTCGTGGATTCGTTTCTGTGGAGATTTTTGCAAACGAGGCGATACAGATTTAATGGTCAGAGTGAAAATTGATTTCGCTCGAGTGGTCGAAACGACGCTCGCGTGTGTTTCATTGCTTCGGGCGAATGACACAAGGGCCAGATAGAAACCAGGTGCCCGACTAAAACCCCCGAAAATAGCCTGCTGTTCGGTGGACAAATGGCACAAGCGAGAACGAGAGCGGGAATGTCTCCCCGCTAAAATCTTTGCTGTCACGAAACGAGGTCAACCCGAATATCGTCGTCGCCTCGACGACGACGTTCTTCAAAGACTATTCGTTTCTCTAACGAGAAACGTCGAGATTTCATTAAGTATCTCGATTGGACCGCTCGACACCGCGGCATTTCATCTCACAGTTTTCATTAACTCTTAACAAAAGTATGTGAAACTTCCTCTAAGTTGTACGTTAGAAAATAAATTTAAATTTAAAATTATTAATTTCAATAATGGAATAATTTTTCTCCTATTCTTTTACGTCCTTGATACCTTAATGAAAGTAATTAATACTATAATGTGTACAATAAAATAATAAAAATTAATTGGACTTTCAAAATATTTAAACAAGTAAATATTTCATGCGGCATTTATAATTATGTTTTTTTTAATCTCGAATCGCTTAAGATGGCTCAAATTGAGCTCAAACATTTTGTTAATTAATGTAAGAAGGAATAAAAATATACTGAAAAAAATTTTTAATAAATCATTTATTTGAATAAGGCAACTAAATATTTATTCAATATACTACAAATATATTCATTTAGTACAAAAAATGATTTGATTTAACAATCATTTCTTTTTATTAAGAAACATTCATTACTGAAGGTAATTGTTTGATTGGCATTATTCAAATAAATATTTATTTAAATTTAAAATATTCTTTTTCAGTGTATAATCTAATTTTTAATTCACGAATTACTTCGTAGAAGTAATTTTTTCTCACTCGTCCATATTAAATATTTATTTATTGCTAATAATTTGTAATTATTTGTAATTATATACAAAAAATAAGTTTATTCTATCTATATGTAATCTATATGTAATCTATATGTAATCTATATGTAATCTATATATATATATATATATATATATTCTTTTTTTTGTATAAAATAATTTATCTCTAATGAAAAATTTATTAAAATATGAGAAAAGATATGTAAATATGCATCCTCAATCATACAATTATAAAATATTGAAGTGATTCCACGCTATCTAATAAATTTGTAACATAATTTCCGGTTGTTCGCCTAAGCTGTCAGATATGCGCGGAGGCAAGAAGAAAATGAAAACGTTATAAAGTCGGTGCACTCTGTTACGAATGTGCGCGCTTGGGGATCAATCTCGGTGATGTCGTGGCTTTCCGGCCCCAGAGGAGCAGCATCGTAAATGCGATACACGCCTACCAACGTTACACAGAGAGAAGAGATAAAAAAGAGCAAGAAAGAGAAAGAAAAGAGTCGTTCTTTTTGAAATAGTCACGGATCGTAGAAGTCGGTTTCTCACGCAGCACCACATATCTGCGAACGCGGTGCGCATAAGAATGCAAAATTTCTTTCTCGCGAAGAAGTGACCTTCGCTTTTTTCACTTTACGGCCTTGTCATATGGGATTTAGCCAAATTCGTGAGAATCGTCTTGTCGACCTCGTAAAAATCTATACATTTTGACAAAATCTTTTTGTCGACAAATACTAGTATATTCGTTGTTCTAATTAGTTTAAGCTGAATTAAAAGCATGTTCCTAAATGTATTTTTAAAACATTGATTTTCTTAAACAGTTCATGTACAAGTACATTATAATTTTAAAAAAGTTTTAAAAGTGCATAATGAGAATTCTTTATGTGAGGTACGAAGTACATAAAATATGAAGAATCATAAAATTCTGTGTTGTGTTGCAAGTAGACACATGTGAATCCGAATTATCTTATAACATGGCAGTGATTCGCATAAAAATGAACGATTACATTCTTCCCATGTAAATTCAGTCAAATTATTTTCAGACGACGAGATACGATGTCCGTAAACCAGCAGAATGTTTTATCTGGAATAGTCCTTTTACTTTCATGAGAATAAGCAGCGAGTTGACTTTTCAATGTCAGTCTAAACCAAGCCAAACAAACAATTACATGTACATATTTCGTAAAATAAATAAATGTAGAATAAAATGTTTTTACAAGTAAAAGCTATGATATAAATTATTATGTCTTTAGATTATAAAGATACGTTTATTACTTGTAGCATGACAATGTTATTCTCATAACTTAAGACTATTGTTGTAACTGAATCGAGTTTTAGATCTACAAGCTCGGAGGGCTTCGCTGCGAGAACAACGAACGACCAAGCCGTAGAGAACTCGGCGAGCATCAAAGTTTCGCCATTTCTCCGCAGAAAATTGCGAATATAAGGGCTCAGGAAAGTTGTCGGTCTACTCATTCTTGATTTTACAAGGTTGCTTTTTCGTGGCCGGACGAACGCAAGAATGTTTTTGTGGCGCTCGTAAAATTCAAGATACAGGGACACGCTTAAACGGTATCGACTCGGCTACGTCGCTGCATCCGGAAAACGACAGAAATCCTCGAGATTTGCTTCGAATCTCGGTGAATAAATGGATGAAAAGAAATTTTTCCATTAATCACGACAAATCCACAATGTTTGCATTTCGATTTTAAGAATTCTAAAGCTTGGATTATTCGACATGAGACTAAGTAATGCAAAATTTTGCAAACATAAAAATTTACAAATGTAAGAAAAATGAAAAGAAAGAATAAAAATTTGTGCCAGAAATGGCACAAAAGAATATAAAAGCGTTATGATCTGCGGAGACGAAGAAAAGAAACCTTCGGGGTTGTATCATACCAATTTCGTTTTCTCGATCTATTTCGCAGAATTAAAATTTCGTCATTCCAACGCTGCTTATATATATATATATATATATATATATATAAGTAATTAAC
>NW_012130123.1:824726-851086 GCF_000143395.1 Atta cephalotes | reverse complement strand
CACACACACACACACACACACACACACACACACACACACACACACACGCACGCACGCACGCACGCACACACACACACACACACGCACGCACGCACGCACGCACGCACACACACACACAAAGTATATACATGGCATATAATGTTTATATACATGGCATATAATGTTTATATACATGGTATATAGTTTATATACATGGTATATAAACTTATATATAGGATTTTATCCTGAATCGTGAAATACAAACCGTTGAAAATGAGTTCAAATAAAACGGTGGATAAAAATAAAATGAGAAAAGTAAACATTGAATTAAATTAGCTGAATTGAAATTGCAGCGCTTTTACGAGAATATCTTCCTTTCCGCAAATTCTTTTTCTTGGTTCCACCTTCAGAGAATCTTTTCATCCCATTTTTTCAACCCACACCCCCACGTTATCTCACACCCGGACTATTGTTACCGTTTTTACTGAGCCCGTTTCTTCCCTACAAGCCATCTGCATGCATCGCTGCTTTATCAAAGGATCGTTTCGACGGCGACGACGATGATGGCAACGGCGACGACTCTGACGTTGGAAGGAAAAACCTGCGTCGCTCCTCTCTGCCCTGGATATGGATTTTTCTTATATTTTCCGTATTGACTCGCCGGAGAAAGGCGCGTTCGCTCTCGCTAAGTCTCGCGTAGAAGGAAAAAAGAGAACAGAAGGAGCAAGCAGAGAAGATGTATCCGCGACGAGGGAAGATCTCGCCCCTTCGCTGCATTGCTCTCATCCTTCTCCCAACCTCGTAAAACATACCAGTGAAATAAAACGGCCTTGCGCTGACGTCGTGTATGATTTAGGTGCAATATAATTCTTACTCCCAGTTCGACGACTTCGTTCTCCTATGATTTCTCCTCGGCGTTTCTTAACCCCTACGTTCTCCACCCTTTTCCCTCCTACTGACGATTCATATTCTATCTCTGCGTCGCCATACGAACGATGGGTGAACCTGCTGTAGGCCCGAAGAACGTATGGTGAGTTCCCGAGGAGGAAGCGAAAGAAAGAGAAGGAAAAGAGAAGTAGGTGGCGAAGATTCACGACGGAAACTTTTTCTTCCGTCGGTTTTGCGGGGAAAACACGGTAACCCAGTGACACGCGAGGAAGTGCGTTATTTAAAGAGGCCCGAGATATTTCGAAGTTCTCGCTGTCATTCTTAGTCTCTTTTCAACACTCTTTCGCTTGTGCGATATGAACACGACACACTTTACAAGAAGCAATGAATCTCCTTTTCTAATTGCTTATTCATGATTGTTCCTTGAAGAAAAATGTGTAATGTGTAACACATAATTACGTATCTTTAAACAAAGGATTTTTAATCTTTACAACTTGTATTTCACAATCTGTTCTCTTTAAATAAAAATAAAAACTGCGTCTATTTGAATCATGGACTTTCTCCGTTTTTGTTCTGAACGATTAAATTGTAATATTATGATATCATATAATTGAAATGTGTCTCTTTGAATTTTATTACAAAAATCAGTCGTTAATTCGTGAGTATTTACAGAGAATTCGCATAACAAGTTAACTAAAATTTTTATATACCGAGGAAACTTCTATTAATCCGCGCTATAAACCGCCGTTGTAAAAGGCGCCTGGCATTATCGAGCTAGAAAGGCGACGCAATATCCTTCAGACAGCTCTCAGTAATAAAAAAAAAAGGAAGAAGGAAAAGAGAAAGAGAGGCTGTTTCGATCGATCGAGTTTTGCTCATCGATAATACTGCACGATCCTTTTTGCGCTTATTGCTGTGAAATTACGTCACGTAACTATAAATGTCCACTGTCTCAACACAGGAAGTCGTAAAATTTCTCATTTCCGGAGAAAAACCCAACCATATGTATATACACATACGTACATACAAACTCTTTTATGTTCGTATGTATTCTTCATTTCTTTGCCAATTCGGAAAATCTTTTTCCTAACGCATTGAACATAAATTTCTATATATATGTAATATCAAATCTATTTTCTCTCCAATTCTTCATATTTCTTTCTCTCTCTTCAGAATTAATCATTATCTATGTTTATTACAAAGAAGGAAATAATATTTATTATATTATATACATTTAAATATTCGTTTTATTTATTAGATTTTCTTCATTAATTGAATCATTAATGATTCAACTTTATATTTATTAGTGACATGAGAAAGGAACGGCAATAAAAATCACTAGTTTTTCTTGTCCTTGCAATAAAATACTCATGTAATAAGTCCGCGAAAGATGGAAAATAAATAAGTGCTATTTTCATATATTTTCTGATGACGCCATTGCATTATGTGGAATAATAAATTGCACTCATTTGCGTTATGACTGTACATATATGTATGTGTGCTAATCTATCGTAGTGTAACGAGCATGTTTGCAGGTCGTCCCGTATCAGATTATAACTGCAACAGCAAATTTCATGACTAATATAGCAGTAGTGACGTCAATTATAATCTGCGAAATAAATAGATATAATTGAATCGACAATAAAACGAATAAATCTTCCAAAGCATGGTGTAAGATATTTTGCTTGAATATTGCATTGAATTTTATTTGGAAGAAATAAATATCTTTATAAGAAGAGAAGATATATTTCATAAGAAAAAGAAAATTATATATTCCATATCATATACATATTTTAAATTTATGTGCATTTAATTTCTATATTCTAATAACTCTTCGAAGTTACTCATACAGCACAGATAGCAATTATTTTCATTCGTTATTACATATATCGCAACAAACGTATTCTTCTCTTCACTGGACTTTTTATTTTTCAATCGATCGTTCACGCGCGCGGTAAATGCAAATGCGAAACGCATGGCAAAGGTTCCGCAACCCTTTACGACTGCGGTAACATTACGCTATTATTAATCGAGTCGCGGCGACAAGTAATTTACATCTCTACGGGGGTCATAAAGCTTTATTAAGAATTATGACGAGATGCGATGGTGGATCGTGGTTAGCGAAGACGTGTGCATAAGCATCGGCCGCATAATCAACTTTCCTTTGTACTTTCTATAGAGTGTCTTTGATGGTTTCTTAATATGATTTCTTTCATTAATTCTGACAATGAGTAAATTCTTTTCTTTAAAATCTTGCTATTCAAGTTTTAAACGATTAAAAATTTGAATATATTTTCGTGACTCGGATTTTCGCAAGCAAATAACGAATGCTTTGTTCTTCGTTTACTTTTACTTAGTCAGAATTTATTCCAATAAAATTTTTAATTCAAATATCGATTATAAAGGTTATATTGAAAAGCAAATATTAGAGAAGATATCATCAATTCGATAAAAGTTCTCTCTATAAAAAATTCAACTTCTTACATCGTTAAACCTTTTGATATACTTATAGAACCAGAATCAGCCTACACACCACGTATAATTTTCTCATCACGTGCATTTTTAATCCTCCGTCGACAACATGTAATTTTGCAATCTAACTCTTTCAGCTTCAATGCATGTTTCTATATTGTGTGTTCCACATTTTACAAGAATCTGAAAAAATTCTTGTGCACTTGTGAAAGCAATGAGTTTTTACCATTATAAAAATCGGATTGTATAGAAAATATTGAATCTCATCATTTATCAGTTTATCCTAAAATTCGCAATACAAAAATCAATTATATCTCCAAAAATCCTCATCGAGTTAGTTCCGAATACACACACAATTATACACAATAGGTGTAGTAAACCGTAAAAAATCAATCAATCACTCTCAACTATTCTTTTCATATTCAACCGTGATTGGTCAATATCTTACGATTTAAAAGCTTACTACAGTTATTATGTTCGAGATTGGCTTAGAAGAGTTTTATATTATTATAGATTCATCATTAGACTTAGTATTATGCCGAATAAAAATACGATTATATGTACTTAGTTACTTCTCTATATTATATACATGCTTCTTAGACAAAATATCTTTTAGACAAGATATCGGATAGTGGATTGAGAAATTCCCTTCAAGAGGAGGGAAAATGCGGAGATCCGGGAACACCGTGTATGTGTTCCATCGGCACCGGGCACGAATGCGAATACCGCCGACCCACCGCCCACCATTACCACTACCATCGCCGTAACTATCGTGATCACGGAGGTTGCTATAAATCACACAGACGAGGAAGAGCCGTCGCGCGCCAAGACACTATAGCGGTCTCGCTGATCTCGCTAAAGGAGAGAAACCCAACGTCGAGATACGCGCCGCGAAACCTTGATATCTTACGTAGCAACTCGCAAATCGATACCACCGTGCCTGCGTGCTCATTCTCTTTTTCTCTCAGACCATTCTCATTGAAGAAAATAAAATTCCTGACCGCGAAGCGTCATTTACTGTATTGTTGTTGCACGTGTTCGTGTTTAACACTGAACGCTGGACACGTTTGAATTGCATTTCTTCAATGAAACGATGAACGGTCAGATTCTCGATGAGATTTTAATGTTTCTCACGTGCAAGTGCCATAAGGAACAGCTATATTAATTCAAAGACGCCATTGCGGAAAAGATATCGTTAAGTATTATCCGTAAGGATAATACGCTCGCAGATTAATGCGGATCGCATTGACGCAAGACAAGAATTTCAGATTGAATTCGACGGACTTGAGAGATACGGTTGTCCTCAACAACAATACCTCCCGTACAACCGTATCGTGGAAACACTTCCGCCGCTAAGAGTATATCGATGAGGATTTAATTGAAATGGACAAAAAAGTGTGGTTTCTTTGTTCGCGGAGCTTATTTTCCGTCTTTTTCTCGCTGAAGAGCGCGATAGCTCTTTGTCCAGGATATAGCCGCTGGTACAAAGGGGAGGCCCGACCAGCTCTTCCCCCGTTCCTCTCACTCTCCTCGAGGGGTACCAGGGGGTGAACGGCATGTTGGCGGTAAAGAGACAGCGGGGGGTGGAACCTGCGGGGAAAGGGAAACCACGCATGCTTGCTCTGGATGGTTCGTCGGCTGGGTGGTTTGGATGGTTGGGTTAGTCGACCCTTCCTCCCCTGTCACCCCTCCTTGCACCACGGGGTTCTCCCCGCTGGATCGATATGTCCCACTGAACCAACTGAGAGCGAGGCTCAGAGAGAACGCTGGTGGTTCACCCCCTGCCGTCAGCCACCCCCTTTCGCGCCACCCCGGGCTGCACAGACGTCGTGTCCTCCACTACCGAACGGGCGGCGACACCGCTTCCTCCTGCTCTCCTTAGCAACAAGCTACAGCTACGGATCCGCGCTTTCTGTTCGATCGGATTCTATCTTCATCGTCCTCGAATCGCCCGAATAAAGTAGACTGCATTTCCGTGGAAATATTGGCGCCGCGTAAATACCCATCTTTTCGCGGTTGCGAAATCGATACCTATTCGGCTCTCGCCAATCGAATCTTAAAGGGTATCGGTACTTGGATATCAGTCGCACGCGGATGATGTAAGATGCGCTCGTCCGGAAAATGCGAATCGTGCTCGTGGGATGCGATTCCTCGATTCCTCGGCACAATTCAATTTCGAACCATCGAAAACGGTCGCGAATTTAATTGTAGAAATCCACACACTGGAGAGTTCTGGGTGGAGACCCGGCATTTTGTCACATGATGTTTCTACACGGTAGAATAACTGCACGTATTTTATCGGATTTCACCGTTCCCGAAATGTAGAAAAAGAAAAAGAGAGACGAGAGGCGGAAGAGGGCGGTCGGTTGGTCGAAACTAATGGAAGACGGCGGGATTGATTATCCATAAACACACACGAACGGCAGAACGGTGGCGGTATCGCACATCCATTGCGCGAGAGAGAACAATGGCGGCTAATGGTTCCCGGAATCGTAATTAGCGTCAGTTAACCAGGACGAGTAACGAGAGGAGTCGATTCTATGGGATTTCATTGTCGGAAATAATGAGCGCTTCGTAGTAACCGCGATTGCGACCAACCGATGGACAGCTCGAAATATTGTACGCAGAATATTGGCCGAATGCCGAGCCTGGGAACAGGCGGCGCGTTAATGAAACGCGCGCGGAACACGATTTATCGACAGATTATAAATCGTTTGCTCGTGCTCTTGTTATGCCGATTTCCGTTGCGCATTTGACATCGACTGATCTGACGATTTTGCCATAGTTAGCATTTTCAAAACTCAAACCTCCTTGGAGGATTTTGATCACTTGCAATCAATCCGTAGCAATAAATGTGATGATACAGTAAACAATAATTATTAAGAAAAATATAAAATTTAATATTAAGAATATAGAACATTATAAAATTTAACGTTAGGCCACATGTCTCGAATTAATCATGCAACTTATTTCTTAACGTGGAAACATGAAAAGTGGAAAGTGAAAATTTTTATATATGTATTATATATAAATACAAATACATACAAAAAATTATCTTTTTACGTTTCCGTTCGAGGGAAAAAGTTGCATGATTAATTCCCTGATAAAAATTGATATCTAGAAAAGAGGAAAAAAAAGAGAAAGAAAAAAGAAAGAAAAAAAAGAGAGAAATCATTATTTATTAAGTGCTCTAAAACTGGATTCCCTCAAATGCTAAAAAACAATACATGATTGAGTAACGGAATAAAAGAAATAGAAACCAAATACATAAAATAAAATTCCAATAAAAATACAAATAGATAAAAATAGACAAATGTAGAAAAAGATAAAATATAGACAAAGATAAAAATTGAGAAACACAATAACTAATAGCATGCGCAAAGTTCAGTTATAATATAATAATGGAAGTCCTACAAGCATAGTGGAAACATAAATACAAGTTAGAAAGAGAGAAAAGGGAGGGGGGGAGGGGGGAGTTGAAGAGAATACAGGACCAATTTTATCCGAAAATAAAACATCCGTGGACGATGCATTACGCTCACCATACGTCAAATCGGAAAACATTGCCGGAAAGTTTCCGTCGCCGACTTCTCCCTAAGAGTTGGACGATATTTTCTACGTGCCTGCCAAAGAAATTTCCGACTTGCTAGGGACGCGGCTGCCGTTGACGACCGCGAAGCGGATGACTTCGAGAGAGAACTTTCGTCGTTTTGAAAAGGGTTCGATACGCGCGTGAGTCGTCGTCTTGTACGTGATTTTGTTTTCACCACCTCCGGTACGGGTATCGTTTTCGTTAGATGAATTTTCCGCGATGCTAATGTAACATTTTCGATATTCCGATACGTTCGTAAAAACACTTTTGCATTTCATATTGTGATTACGTATTTGTGAATCTGCAAAAGATGCTCATCTCATAGTTTTTTATCCGATAATATTTAATAATATAGACTTTAATTTAATCATATAAAATATATAGTGTCATAATGTAATATAATAATAATAATACGATATATATCGCAGAGAAAGATTAATAAACGAAAAATGATTTAATTTATACGTATACAGAAATAATAACAGAACTAATGGAATATGTAAAATAACATTAGTAAGTCAAGCTCGTGAAAGTAATCAACAACAATAAATTATGGCCGAATTAAACAAGCAATTAATATATTGAGAAGATATTTTTGCTTTTAGCATCATTTTATAATCATTTTTTAGAAATTCTTTTTTATAAATGTAACAGTCATAAATTTGAAACTTGTTACATTTATTCTTTAATATTTGAATATTCTTTATAAATTTTTTCAAACATTATCAATGATTTGCTTGGTATTTATTAATGAATTTATATGGGCACGTAAAAGAAATACCTGTCTGTTGTTACCACGATCTAAGATGCATGAATTATCTAAAACAAAAAATTCAAAAAGATTCTTAATCTATATAAGTATTTATAGTTCTCGTCCGATTTACAATCAAATAAAAAGTCCTTCTGATTTTTCATGTAAAGAAAACGTTCAGAAATAAGTAAAAAAAATCAAAAATTTTTTCAAACATTTGTCATTTAAAAAAAAATCAATTTTTTTAATTTGATTGTAAATCGGATGAGAATTATACTTAGAGTAAGAATCTTTTTGAATTTTTTGATTCGGATAATTCCTGCATGATGACAATAATAAACAGGTATTTTTCACATGTATATAAATTTGTTAATATAAAAGTTAAGAAAATCGTTTATATTGTTTATAATGTTTGAAGAAATTTATAAAAAACATTCAAACATCAAAAAATAAATTTCAAATTAATGGCTATAAAAAAAAGGAATTCCTAAAAAGTGGTTATAAAATAATATTAAAAGCGAGAGAATATCCTCTTTATTTACATAATAATAATATGTAATATAACAGAAAATTGAAAGAATATTGATATGTATAATATAATTAGATTGAATCTGTGTTTCTTCGAGAGATAAAATTGCTTTTTTCAATTGTCGTCCAAGTTATTTTCAGTAATAATTTGAACTTCGTTTTCACGATATCGTAACGCGACTGCCGTATATCGCGGGATCGCGATATGTAATGAAGACTAATAGTGGCACTGTCGCAACCGCAAATGTCGAGACACTTAATGTCACGCGAAAATGGGCCTTAACTGATGACTCGGAAACTCCGTACAGAGCATTCGTGCCTCTATTCGTTACACTAAAAGCTGCTTGTCTTCGATTCTCCACGAACTGTTTCATCTCGAAAGTCCTGTACTCGTAATCATGTCAGACACTTATGCGATTAATGTTAATAACTATTGCGTAATCGTACTTCACGAAAAAGACAGATTTTTCTTTTTTTAGTTCGATCTACTTCCCGTTGATTTTAATCAAAGATTGTTCAAAGTTCGTTTCTTGATAAACGACAAAAATTGCAAACTCAGGGAAACTAACAAGCTCGAATTAAATTATGCATTCAGTCAGTTGATGTTTAATAATCGTTGCATAATGTATTTCATGCATTCAGAAAAAAGAAGCATTTTTTTTAATGATGGTAATTGATGGGTAACAATTATATAAGTTTTACAAATAGGATTAATACATAATAGTTAAATTATTTTATAGATATTACAACTAAAATTGAACAATTATAAAAACTAATGAGTTTTCGTATATAACCATTCAATTTTAGTTATAATAATTATAAAATAGTTTATTCAACACTTTTCTCTATCTATATGAAAAATGTTTTGTTTTATGAACTAAAATTTTGTTGTAGCAAAAAAGTTTAATTGAAATTATTCAACAACAATTTTTTAATGATACAGAATAAAAAAAAGTTTTATTAAAATATATCAAACAAAACTAATTTTATACAAACTAAATCGTTTAATTATTTTTGCTATTTACAAAGCAAAACAATTATTTTGCAGTTCCAACTAATTTTTTGCTATAACGAAATATTTAATTGATATTAAAAAATATAAACTACATAGTTTTGTTAAAGGCAGTAAATTTTTTTCCTAGTAAATAAAACAATGTACATTAATTCTTCTTAATATACAAAACTTTTATAAATGTTACCTATATAATTTGCTTCTACCATGCCTTTTTTTCTGAGTGTATTAGGAAACTGAAAGAGTAACAGCCTTCGTTCGAGCGGAAATTTTGTCTAGAGCTCACAATTATCGTCGATAAATTTAATGACGAAGACCGCAAACTCGGAAGAAACGACAAGCTCACCGATCGATTTATACATTTCTGCGGCCAGTGGGTTAATTACGTTTCCCCGGTAGCGTGACTGCTAGCATATACTCGTTTCCCGGACAAAGAGGACACCCGAGCGAATCGCTCGCTATCTGTTTTCGAGCGGTTAGCAAGTGGTGGCAACGTGGCCGTTGCGGCAAGGCGGACAAGGAACACGCACATGCATGTGCGTGCGTCATCGCGAGATATCAGCGTGCCGCCGAACTGTCTGTCAGGCGAGGTTGACTGCGTGCGCGCGCGCGCGAGTTTATCTACGCGCGCGAGACAGCTGTAATACGCGCGGTGCCTCCGCTCACGTGTCCGTGCACGCGAGCCCGATAGAGCGCGAGAATCTAGAGAGACGAGAGGAGGAGAATGCGGGGAAAATCGCGGAATGGTGGAGGACGTGCGGAGTGAGAGACGAGATGGCGATTAGGTCGCGGCTTGTACGACCCGCATCATCGCTATACATAGATCGAAACGCACTTGTCGTGAGGCTCGCGCTCCGGAATTAGATACGTTACGACACACGCGAGCACAGCGATGCATTTTTTTCCCCTCCGTTTTTCTGTATAATCCTTTTTCTCTCGTGTTTCTTTCGAAATTTACTTTACGCGCTCGTCCGCGAATCAACAATCATTGGTTGATTACACGATCGTGCTTCAAACGTCTCTTGTATTTATATAACATCCTGAAATAGATTAGGAAGAGGAAAATACGTACGAATAAGTAATATTAATAACATAATGGCAGATAATAAATTGTCGACTATTAGAGGTAAATTGTCAATCGTTCGCTCGCTGTGCCATTTGTAATACGTACGATGTAATCAGTTATATTATATATCTGTTAACACTAATACCGAGCGGTTTCTTTTTTTTTTTATGGATAAGCTTCATGATATTAACTTAATATTAAACACACAACAGTGATTCTAGATCCTAGAGTTTCTTTTAAATAGCATGTCGCACAAAATTATGTTTCGTAGTACAAATTAGCACAAAATGAGTACTAAATTATTCAGTAGATTATTTCGATTCCACTCATTTGCTCTTGCCAGTTCGACAAAAATATCGAGCGATCATTTTTATATGTATCATTTTATATGTATATTTTATATATATCATTTTAAATTAATGTTACATTTCTTGTGTAAAAGACGGAATTCTAAAATCTTTTATTATTTCAATAATTACATCCTTTATACTGAAATATTCGATTCTTTTATTACTTTCTTTATTTCTTAATTTATTTACTTGATCCTTTTCATATGTCTATGTCCATCAATGAAGATTACTATTCCAATTCTAAGAGTTTGAAAAAGAAGAATAAGTTGAATCGAGATAAAAATCACTCTACATTGATGGAGACGGATATTAGTAGATTAAAAAACGTTGGTACTGCTAATATTAAACGGTTTCTAGACACAATATATTTGTGATCTTATTAATATTATTAATTCAAACTGTTTTGAAATATTTGAAAAAGGGTTCTCAATGTTATACAGAATAATTATATAATACTGAGCGTTTTATTGTCAATATCTCGCGGCGGGTCTAAAGGCCATTATAAATGTAGATTCACATGAGCGATGTCATGCGAGTTTGTGTTTCAATGCCAAACTCACGATTTAAAAGAGGAAACACAGAATCTTGCATAATGCATAACACATAAGAAAAATGAATCAAAGTCCTTATCTTTCTTTCCATGTAAAACACTCTGATTAGTTGATTTTCTTATGCTTTATGTATTATGCATTATGCAGAGGTCTGTGTGCTTCGGCTTTTACGCATCGGACTGTATAAAAAACGACCGGGGGAGTTAGACGATGAACATATTACAGCGAATCCCGTTAACATTACGTTACGCGTAAGTCAGGCACGCGATGGACTACGCGTGATTACGCGCGTATAATTGTGACGTGGAACGCGCACGTTTAAATTTCGCATTGCAAGAGCGTGAGGGAAGGGGGAGGAAGGAGGGAAAATAGCCGGGAGGGACCACGTGCATCCGTCTGTCTCGTATAATTGCGAAAATATCGACGAAATGGGCTTTCGGTGTAACGCGAACTCGTTAATCGCGCCGCCGATGCCCGTCCGCGGTGATCCACGATGTATTTTTCGCCGATACCCGACCACCTCGCATTTACCGGTGTCCTTCCCCTTGTTCTCCTCTCCTCCCCCTCCTCCTCCTCCTCCCCCTCCTCCTCCACTCCATCCCCCTCTACCCCGATCTCTCGCCTCGTGCCTCACGATTAGCGCGATAAAATGTATTTTACCGCCGATCAATTCCCGGGATCGCATCGTTGCTACGATTAAACAGAGTACGCCCGGAGGAAAATTGTCCTGTCGCACCCTGGCCGCGTGCACGTGTGACATACACCGCACTCGTTGCATTACGTGACGCGACGCGACGCGGAGGGTGCGGCGGTTTCACGTGCGGCTCGACGGGAATCTCTCGTAAAAACGTATGCGGAATAATTGAATTCGCTTGTTCGGTGAAAACGACGTTGTATCTCACGAAGGAAAACCGCGCGATATCTCTTTCGTGGGACAACGTGAAAGAACTGTCGCGAGTATAGCAACATCCAGGTCGGTATATATTTGAAAAAGAGGAATTCAATATTTTTATAGTTCTTCGAGTTTCTTTGCCTGACGACTTTATTGCCAATCGGAGACTCTGTATACCGACTCGAGGGAGAAACTCGGCACGGCATCCTCGAAGAGAGTGCAGGGAAGGTAATTCACTCCAAGAAGTGGATCCTATAACTCCTCTCTGAACAACATAGAATAAGTTTCTTCAATATTATTGCCGTGCACGCGCGCGCGCGCGCGCGCGAGGAAAGGCATCCAACCTTTTCGTATCCTATCATTTGGAATATGAAACGTCCCGCATGCCGCGTGCGGAATTTACGAGCTAACTTTTATAGAGTGGCGTGCCCGTTAACTTGACGTGTATCACGGACGCGTCCCATCGTCGTAGTCACGCGTGCGTTTCGTTATTAACTCTTTCCAGTCCACTAGTACCATATGGCACTAGTTGGCACTCGTAGACGACGCGCAGTTTATTTTCGGCAATAAATTTGCCACACGGTCGGACGAACCGGTCGAGTCGTAAGTATGCAGGCGAGAGATGTTCGTTTTCGCACAAACTAGTATATGTTTACTGCCTATCCCCAACATCATTATCACTGATAATCGCCTCTTTCACGAGCATCGCGTTCGCCACTAATCAACTGTAACAGTTACGATCCCTTTTGCGCCATTTAATGTTGGATGCCCTTTGAGAATTGGAGTTTTCTAACAAAGTAACTTATGGAAGATTTTTGAAAGAGAGCTTTGGGAATCGCTGAATTCCATTCTGGTCTCAGAATTCTAAAATTCAAGTTTAAAAAAATAATTTAATCGTGAAATAATCGTGAATTAGTTAACAAGAAATTCTTGGTATCTCAGATAATGAATTTAAATGTAGCCTAAAAATATCAAATTTTTATCTCCATAAAGGAAAATCTAATGTCTTCATGATCAGTTTAGAAGTATTGCTTTACATATTGGATGAGTTTTAAAATAAAGCAAAACTGGAAATTTAATGTTACTTCGCAATTAAAAACTTTCTAAAAGCAAGCTTTATGACAATCAAATTATTTTTTTGAAATTCTGATATTGAATCTATCATTTTGAATTTTTTATCTTTGACTTTAGATTTGAATAAAGTATTATCAAATTATCCTTTACCTTAAGTTTCATAAAAATCGAACAAGTACTTTATAAAATAAATAATAAATAAGGATGACCTGAAATGGAGTCGCTGCCGACTCTCCACAAAGGGTAAAACACGTGTTTCTTATTAAGCGTTTATATGAATATATAACATATAACACAGGTCACGGATGGAAATTGACAAGTTATTATTATCTGTTATTTATCACGTCTGATGAAATATCCTCTACACGTTACATGTGTGGAGAATATTAAAAATATTTATTCTCAGCAAAAATGCATACACGCGCGGCAAAATGATGAAGCGGAATTGATTCTGCACTTTATGATATTCACAGAATGAGAATATCAATATTCTCTTGAGATATTCATATTGAAAACACGTGGGATGTTGAGAAGAAAATTGGAAACAAAAAGTCAGTATATAATCTTCCTTCTGTATTTTTGGTCACTAAAAAAAATAATCATGATTGAATAAATAAGATATGTTTCGTTAAGCAAATTTTAATGGGAATAAACAGAATTTCTGATTATCGTAATAAATGTTTTTAGTATGCAACCAGAAGTTTCAGGTATGAGTACAGATTAAAGTTAGTTATGTAGTAATAATAATATCTAAAGATCCTTTTTTGTAACTCTTAACGATATTACTATAATGACATTGTTACATTGCCTTTGTTCAACTTTTTTGTCATGTATAAAATCTGCGCAGCGATAATGTATATCATTACAGACATCAAGAATTAGGATCCAAGTATCTGATTATTGTGATTATTATGGAAAACAAGCATGATTCAGATTAAAGTCATATGTATGATTAAAAGAATATTGATGGAATTAAACAACATTTCTGGTTATCATAATTAAATAATCTGATATTTCAATCAAAAGTATTTTGTTTGATATTTTTCACTAGAATTCATGTAACTAAGGGCCGTATTCTAGGATCAAGTTAATCTTTCATTTCAAAAACGCTTCTCACGTACAAACTACGATTAAATAAATTCAATTGATTCAAACTTTGGTTCAAGCCAAGTCTAAAATCAATCGTGGATTGTTCTGTAAGTATGAATACGAACCTAAATGTGTTTAATTATTATAGTCAAAATATATGCAATTAAATTTGTCTGGTTTTTTTAATCAAAATTATGAATCGTTCACATTTCGCAAAACAGTCTGGTTATTAATATACGTATTTCAGAATAAATCGATCAATTTTTTTCAATGATAGCGTAATACTAGCAAAAACTATGATGATGGACTATACGAGCTATATAAATACTTTATAATTTATTTCCTTCTTACAGTTTGTTCTATTCTCTCCAACATTCGCGTCTTTCGTCGCTTGTACGTCACGCTCGTCGATCCTTTTGTTTTCTTTCCGTTTGTCATGTCATCGGTTCTCTGTCTGTCTCTTCGACATTTTCAATGTCATTCATCAAACGTGCTGAATCGTAACAATTCGACGTCTGCGGAAGTGCGTACTTCCGGAGGAAACGTGTATTATATAGGGCGAGACGTACAATTATTCAACACCTTTACAATAGAGTTTTCGTCTGTACGCATGCAATTTACGGTATAGCATTATATAAGAAACGCCAAGTGCAAGATCCATAAAAGTCTTACGATAGTTATGATATCGCAAAGGTCATGTGACTCTACGTTTCTCATTCTTTCATTCATTCATTATTTGATAAAAGATCGTTTATAGCGCGATTACTCCGCTACTGATTCAGCGACATTTCAACATTTCTCGCTTACGGTGTCAATAAAATATAACACAACGATTCCGCACTCTTCCTGCTATAAAACAGTATATATCGTTTTTTTCCTTCCGCCTTTGTCTTCTTGTATTCCAGCAAAGCTCTTTGAACTACGGATGGATTCTCCGTTCACATTCAAAGAAAAGTGCCCGTTGCACTTGGTGAAAAAGCATCGCGGCGATTTTCAGGAAATATCTTTGTCGCGGGAGAAAAGAGTTCGGAGAGCGAGCTTGCAGAGAGAACTTTTGCGGTTGCAGGCGTCGCTCCTATATTGTGTAATGATAGCTGCTTCATTACGCGAGTGTGTTTGAGCGAAAGAAGTGCCCGTGTCTTTCATCTCGGTGAGACTCGATTAAAGGTTTCATTCTTTCAATAGAGATTGCACGTTAGAAAAAGCCAACCCTTAACTTTTAATTATTCGATACATTTCTACATCGAGTATCAGTTAGTATTTTATAATCATTAATTGAATAAATTCTAAAAAATAACTGATAAAATTTTAGAGAAATAACATAAATAGCGCAGATCCACATATTCAAAATGATATTTTTTATTGGAAATTAATAATTAGTTATATCATATTTTCTACTGTAAAATTATTCATATACATGAGAGATATAAGAATAGTGTCTAAGAATAAAAATTATCTGGTATTTTGGAAAACAATAATATTGAGGAGGTAATTTGGAAACAATTAATATCGAAGAAAAATTGAGAGATTACATTTTTTAAAAGCGAAATCGATAAAAAGATGTCCACCCCCTTGACCCTTTAATCGTTGTAGCGGTGAAGCGAAGTGAAAGGACGACATATTTTACGAGGACTTAAAGCGAGCTCGAGTCCAATCGTCGAGCACCTTTTCCCGAGATCGGAATCGAATGTCGATCTTTCATCAACGTGCTGTCCCAACAAGCTTTACTATTTTATTAGGAAGGGAAGTCATGCTATACATGTAACGAGGAGAGGCAAGCAGGACGGGAGAGGAAATCGGTTAAAACGGAAAGGAAAAAGGGGGGAACAGGAAGAATAATATATCTCTCTCTCTCTCTCTCGCTTTCTTTCTTGAGTATTTCAACTCGCGGTACTAAAAGCAGTGGTTTTGCGCCGGAAAACCCGCACTTTTTGGATCTGGGCCAAGAAGTCCGCGCGCGCGCGCGCGTGTGTGTGCGTGCGCGTGTATGTGTGTGTGTGTGTGTGTGTAGCAGCCATATTACTCCAGATATCCTAACCCAGTAAACTCGAGCGTACGTTAAAATAATACAGTACACATGCAATGACACTGCCGGTCACTCGCTTGGGAACGTGGTCACGCGCTGTAACGGATACATAGTGATAAAGGTATCTGCCACCTGCACATCTACAGATATCTAATCGATTTCCTACGCAATGCGTAAAACTACATCAAACGAGCATGCTTTAAACTACAATGTTAAATATTAAAGGAGCAATGATGACCCAATTCTTTCAATTAAATAACTTTATTATTTTCAACTTTCATGTGTGTCAAAGTGTATATCAATCCATTTTTAGTGGTTTATAGTTTCAAAGTAAACATCATTCATATTAACGTATACATTTAGTAAATGATAAATTAAATTTGAGTCAAATTTAATATACTTTTTTTAGTTTAACTTCATCGTTTTAAATCAAATTAATAATATATTGGGAACAGTGGCAACATACAAAAAAATAACTCAAATTGAGTTGAATGATAACTTGATATTACAAATTTAATAGTGTATGTTATTTGAAAAGTGCAAAACAGTTAATATTTATACTTTGCGAAGAAAAGGTTTTCTCTATAAAAAAAAAAATTATTTCGCAATTATTATTCATTACAGTATTATAAAAGATTCAACCGAGAGATTAATGATTTATCTTCACATGAAAACGAAATATTAAGATTAGCTTTATTTGACGATGCAATCGATTACGCGACTCGCCAGAAAGAAAAGTGCAAGAAATATCGATGTTAACGCGAGTAAATTAACGTTGACGTGAAAATATCTTCAGTTTCTCAAGAGCAGAAAAGCCGAAGGAGATGGGTCGAAAAGAGAAGGGATACGTCAGCGATTTAAGGAAAGTCAAAATCGTTTTATGAAGCAATCGGTTTCCATGCGGAATATGAGATTATGCGATGCTATTTACGTGAGTGAAAATAAACGAACGTGGAAGAAGGTGGATGGTTATTGGTCTCAATCCATATCAGACGATGTCCGCTCCGTCGCCCCGCATGCCTACCCATTCCTGATTCACACTCGACAGGCACCTTCCGCGATTTTTTACACGTCGGTCACGCGCGGTTTTACGAGCGACGCGTTCTTTGGTGAGGTGATCTAATTGGCGCATAAATTAGAGGGCCCGACAACGCTCGAACCGACTGACACTTACGACCGGGTGCCGTGCATCGTGCAGCCTTTCAAACTGCATCCGGTACCGTCCGAGTCTGCCTCGTTCCCAAACGGGAAACACAACATACGATCAAGTGTATTATCCGAGAGCATTGTCTCGTTCGCTGAATCATTTCAGTTAAAACAAGACGGTGCAATAATAAACTTTCAATCCGTTTCCTGCACGAAGAAGCTTGCCGCGTTGCATTATCTCAGTTGCTTAGTGACCTGTTTCAGTTAAAATAAAATGACGTGACGAGACGGAGAAAAGAGGGAGATAAACTTTCGATTCATTTTACTCCTAAACGGAAAACTTGCTACAACGCTTCATCTCAGTTATTTGACAGCGGATAGATTAAAGTGGCGCGCAGATTAAAAACTATTGTACATTAATCTACATAAAGACAAAAATGTGATAGGAATAATTTGATTGATGAAACGTCCGGCATATATTTTCCGAAATAATGTAATAAATTATATAATATTAAATATTTCACGATTCGATTCCATTTATGTACTTTACATTTACCTTTGCATTAACTTGTATAACTTGTTTGACATGCGCCAGCATGCACTGACGCATCCCATCGAATTCGCTATAAATCACTTCATTTACTCATGAATCATTTCAGCCTTACAAAATGAATTTACATGTACAATAAATAATTTGTTAATTCACAAGTCAATCCAATTGATTTGAATTGATGAGCCGAACAAAAATTTAAGCGTGTCTCATTTGCCGTGCACGACGTGACCTGATTTTCTCGTTCGCACTAATGATGTATTAGAGCTTATATGGCTTAAGACCTTTATCAAAGTCTGGCATGAGTGATTTTGTCAAACTCTACGAGAGAAAAGTATACATCATAATTTCTCCTTGTGAATAAACTATATCTATCTTATTTTTACTTACTTGCTGTCTTACTATACTGAAGAAAATAATTGAAATAGAAAATACATATTTTCAGTGCAGGAAAAAATTGAGATACATTCACAATAGAAATATTTATTTAAAGAATGTGTCTATAGAAATACTATTAAAAATAATTATTTTGCGTAGTAAATATAAAAAAGGCAAATAGTATTTACTATTTACATTAACACTTTTAACTTTTATTTGAAAGTTAAAATGAAATATTTATTTATATATTTCGATACTTGATAATTAAACAACATATTAGTATTTCCCATTTTTTAACTGTAAAAAAGGAAATAATAAAAGTAAAAAACAGTACATATTTCATAAATATATAGACTGTCCCAGACTTCGCATGACACTCATTAATACTAACTTAAATGAATATTTCAACTTTAAATAAATTTATTTCAATTTTTTCCCAGCTCTGCTGTTTTACTTTAATGTTAAATAATTTGTAGAGTGAAACATCTACGTAAAATACGTGAATATATTATATATACAGGAAGAAATTATATATATCTTTCTCTCTCGTACGATGACAAAATCGCTTATGGCTAAATTCTAAGTTCTAGACTAAAATTTAAGCTTTACATAATGGGGGATGACAAAAGGGAACCGGTATTTTTTTTTAAATTTCTAAAAAAGCATGTCGAGTTGTATTATAATAAATATCTATTTGATATATAGTATGTAATTTTATATATATTACTGTATCATTAATATAATAAAATTAAACAAACTGGCAACTTAAATTAAATAGTTTTATCGACACGCTATGCATTTTGATATTTATAATTATAATATAATTAACTTTGCGTTCATATACAACAATGTAAGAAGACAGAATATAGAATTTGAATAATTTAGATTATATAAATAAAAGAGAAAAAAGCTATATGTCGGATCTCGTTAGTGAAAGTCACATATTTAAAAATTCATCAGAATTAACATAAATAAACATAAACGTTTCGATCAAAATGTGGCCATCTTCAGTAAAATAAGTAAAATAAGAGATCAATACAATTTTAAGTCAACATGATAAAATTAATTACAAAAGTAAACGCAAATTATACAATAACAGATTTTTCTAGCAAGAATTGAGTCATTGTCGATCGATTAATTTGTCAAGTTGTCCTCGTGTATTTGGTCTAGTAATGATTGCCGTGTATCACAAAATTTCCAAGTTCTATTAGAAAATATTATGAATAAAATTAAATTGAATAAATTTAATAATAGTGCTAACATACCTGTGATATCAGGCAAAGTGCGAGATGTAATAATGAAGAGAGAGAACATTTTTGTTTAAAATAATTTTAACGTCTGTTTGTGTTATGAATTTTTAAATATATGACTTTCGCTAACGAGATCCGACGTGTGGCTTTTTTGCTCTTTTATTTATATATTATATATTTAAGCAAATTTAATAAATTTAATCGATTAATTTAGGTTAGGTTACATTTGAAATAAGCAACTATTTAATTGCATGGGGGCGACATGAGTCTTAATCCGACCCTGGTTCACGTGAGCAAATTCGACGGTCGGTGCGATAAACGAGGAGGAATAAACCATACACCCCCATTCGCGTTTCGCCGTTCTATTTTCTACTGTAATAAAGATCGATATCCGTGCGCGATTTATTGGTCTCCGATGGCCTCCGGCCTGGACTGGCGATCGCGCGATGGACGACACAAGCGTCATTTCGAAAGGATCTATAGCTCGCTCTCTATAGGACGATACCGACTCGTCCTATTAGCGATAACGACGACCGTATCGAAAATGCATTCCCCCCTATCTTCCCCGAGCGAAATCTCGAAGATATGTTTTTTATATAGAAAAATATTCCCGGTAGAAGGTCCTGTCCTGCATCGAATCATCCCGTTGTCGCGAATCTTTGTAATCCGACGTTCGATCTGACACGGTCTCTAACAATTATTATTTTTGAAGAGATAAAGAATTCAAAATACTGAAATAAGAAGGTATGTGACGTCAGTACGTGTAATTTAGTAGAAAATAAAAGTTTGCTATTTTTTTAAGTGTATTTTAACAATGCGTTTGCGTCGTGAAAATTTATGTCGCTACAACTTTGGCTCGGCGCTCGCGAAACAAAATGCACTTTAACACCTGTATTTGTATAAATTGACATTTTGTATGGCCTATCCGATAAAACGAATGAATATTTCGCGCCTCGTTGGTAGATCGAGTGGAAAGTTACCGGCGCATCATTACAGCACGAAGAGATCTCCCGACTACCTGTAATGATCGCGAGCCATAGAAAAATTAACATTACGCAACGCAGACTCTTCATACTTGGCTCTTCATACTGATCGTGCGATATTGAGAAATTACGAAGCAAATCTACATAGAAACTGTCTGATTATTTGCCATAAATAGAACTCACTGAAAAAAAATTTTTTATCCTGAAGTTTAGTGTTGTAATTTTGTATAAATTTGTAAATGTTTATAAAAAATTAAATACTATCTATCTAATCTATTTTAATTTTCTAATAATATAAAAGGAAAACATTACCTTTTAAATTTTCTTATTCAATTATATTTCTACTGGATATCCTTGTTACTTATCTTTTAGAATTAGAGATTGTTAGAGCATGAAGTCCCTTCGAAAAGAATCACCCCCGATTGTCACGAATCTCCATGACGACTTTTACATGAGATCCATGAAGCGGTTTAATATCCGAACACCCCGATACCTCCGTCATTCCTTTAGAGCTTATCTATTTCTGCGAGACGTCAAAGCTGCGACGACGACGGTCATCTTTCGCATGACGACGGCAGGATGAAGCTTTTCATACTCGTGTCTGCCAACGAGAGAGACGAAATCCGATCGGGCTGACACACCTCACCAGCTGCGGAATTCTTTTGAGCGCGATCACGCATCACGCACGCTTTTCACGACCATTATATCACCGGTCAACGTCATTCGCTCGCTGTCCTTTGATGTTCTTCGCGGAATTTTAGGAAAGTAGGAAAGAGTGCACACTAAAAAAAAGGTACGGAGGCGAAAAGTTGTCACAATTAACATTGTGTAATTCGTCTCGCGAGTATACACAATATATTTTGCGTGTATTTCCGCTCGTTACATTACGTATATATGTATAGCGTACATTGACTATTCTCAACTTCGAGAAACTCTTAATGACGTTCACGACTATGCATCGTACTAGTTTAGCAATTAAATCCTCTTAGCTTCCCAAGCTTCATTAAGTAATTAACTAATAATTAACTAATAATTATTTCTGAAGAATTATTATCAGTTTTAAATATAATTCAAGAGACCGCGTTGGATACTTCTGCTCTTACATAATTCTTGGTTTCACCGCAAGAAAACAGTCTCGCGAAAAATTTCACGAGAAAGCTGGGGAAATGGAAATTCGGCGCCCCTATATATTATGCGAGCGATACTTTAGGAGTTCCGTGGCGAGATGATGGCGACGAGGTCGACATCCGCCGCCGCGAACTAGAATACGGAAGGCAGGGGCAGGTCACGCCCCGGCGTTAATTATTAATTATTCCGGTCGATTCGGTTCCCGGCTAGGAAACGAAGTTATCTTCTTACCCGGCCGGCGCCAACGACGCCGCCATCGTCGTCTCTGTCTCCAATCCCCGTCTCTGTCGCCCACCAATGTCGCCGCTATCTTGTTCCCGTAGTAGACGAAAAGTCTTTACTCACGTAACAACGTGGCCGCATCGCGAGAGATTCGGTATGCAAAGCGGCAGACACCTTCATCCGTCTATTATGTATGTACGCTATCGCGACCCATTTCCACGTCCTATGAATGTGAGTCGGAACGGCGCAACGATCGATAGACGTCAGTATTTATTTAAGAAAAATCTCAGTGGCGCTATTTTTCAATCACAAAAGCTTGGAAAATATATGATACGAGAAAAATTCGAGGAATCTAGGACATCATCCTGTAGATGAACTTTTCGTAAGAAATAATATTTCATGTTTTATCCTGAATTTGCAGATCGACTTTTAATTCAATCACTTAACCTTTGTTTCCAATTATAGTTATTGGGTTATTCATTTTATCATTATTAGTAATTGCGCGTGAATAGAAATTCATGTACTTTTTACATTCATGAAATAATGAAAAAAATATAACTTTTCGCAACGTCATAGCAAAGATCCTTGTTGCTGACAAGAATAATTCGGTCTCTCGAGAACGCAATTTCTCTCGCAATTTCTTTCGCAAGTCCGTCGCTCTCTCGGGTCTGGTTAGAAAAAAGAAAATCCCGCGTACCCAAGGGCCGACGGGTGAAAAAGAAAAGAAATGAGGAAAAAAATTTCAAGCATCGGCGAAGTGCATTGTCAGAATTCTAGCGAGTCGACGCGAGTACCTCTCACTCTCCCGGGATACTTCTTCTGAAAGCGCGATTCACTGGACGAGACTATTCGTACAAAAGAGAAGTGTATTGTACACCGAGAAGTTCAAGCTTATCCTGCACGGGTAGGTGAGTTTGCCTCGGGGTTGCGAGAGAATGAGGGTAAAAGTATACCCGTGATGGTAGGAATACGAGACGACGACATCTATCGTTGAAGACGATAGTCCTTCGGACAGATAGAGACAGGTGGAAAAGAACAACGGTGTTTTTTCGCATCGCTAATCATGAAATTGTTACATGACTCGAGACGTAATAACGAATTGACGTTTCAGTCTTAAGCTTAAGAGCAACGTAAACCAGAAAAGTTGTCTAACTGGACGATACCATGGACAGAGTTATCACAAACTCTTCATCCTGAAATTTTATATAACTTTTCTCTGATTTCCAGACAAAGTTTTATGATTTTCCCTGATTTTTTCAATAATATTTTGAAATATTTTTGTATTTTCGATTTGAAATCATTAAATATATTGTTAAAAATCAATTTAACATAGCAATGAAAATTACTATGTTAATGTTTCTGATACTACTTGCATTTTTAATTGTTAAGTTGGTTGAATTCTAACTGAAAATAACTGAAATTCTAATAGAAAAAATAAACAGAATTCTGCAGGTTAAATCTAGAATTCTAGCTAGTAGATTTAATTAAGGAAATTTTAAATGTTGGTTAACTAGAATTTTAGTAGATTCCACCAGAAAGATTTAACTAGAATTCCAGTTAATTCAACCAATCATTTTTCTACGTGTGTGACGTATATTAACTTTTTTAAAGTCAAGAATTTTAATTTTTCAGTAAATTTGCAAATTTCCTTGACTTTTCTCTGTTTTCTCTGATCGTTTTCAATTTTCCCGACAATTCTCTCATTTCCAGTTTTGTGGTAACTCTGTCGGACTACGGATTATACGCGTTCTCGCGAGCAAACATAGTCTCTCATGCGAAGAAAAGAAAAGAAATTCGGACGGAAAACAGGACGAAAAAGACGGTATCCGCGGCAAAGAATTCCAGATACTTAAGATGCCGCCGAAGGCGCGTTCGCTCGCGAGGAGAGCGAGGAATTCATTTCGTGTGCCGTGGAAACAGCGAGACGCCCGCCATCGCCACCATCGCGGCTCCGCGCCGCGCCGTTGCAAAAACACGCGATAAATTATCCCGGAATCGCTGCGTCGACGATACCATCCATGCTGCATAAGTGATAAATGGTTGCTTTCGAGTATCAACCCCCCCCCCTCCCCGCCCCCTCCGACCGACGCAACCCGGTATGTGAGAAGAGAAAATCGGGGGAGTGGGAGGGGGAAGGGGGAGGAAGAGATGCGACAAGAGTAGCCTCCGGGGGAGCCACATGGGAAAATCCTCTCATTGTCATTATGGCAAATGCGAAGCAATGCTGAGAGATGCGAATCAGCTATCTCGATACGCAAACTAACGAGACAAAGGCACTCCTTTGATGTGCGCTCAGTGTCGTTTGAGGATAACGTCATATATGTACGAGAGAAGGAAGGCAGGAAGAAGGAAGTAAACGAGGAAACGAGCTTGTGGAAGGCAAGAGAGCGTGCCTTCTACCTTTGGCACCATCGTCGCAAACCGTCACGAATGGTCTCTTTCACGCTCGTTCGATGGCATTAACGAGACATCGTTATTCCGTACGGCGAGGCGGTTGGGAATCGAGCTCGGGAACCGATATCGATTATCCGTCGATTCCCGGTACTACGTGCTGCCCCCAGCGGACTCCGTCTGCCCTCCGGGCCACAACTCCCCGACATCGACGTTGACGCCGACAGCGAGAGAGATCGGACGGCCGATCAATCGGTCTGTATTCGCGCGTCCGCGCTCCGGTTCGTTATTCCGCGCGGTTAAATTTCACGAGGCTTCTTTCCCTTTAATCGAATCCCGCAGAGTGTCCCATGCAAATATAGAAATATCTCGCGAAACGTCGGAGATCGCTAAGTGAATAAAGTTGAGACGGATAACTTTACTTATGGTCAGATTGATTTTTTGGTATCATTTTCTATTACATAATCAATATTAAATCATATATATTAATATTGTTCATTTAATGTATAATATATTATAATAATATATTATATAAAATATGTATAAAGTATATATTTAATATATAAAATATATATTGTTCTAACGATTATGCTAAAATAAGAAAGAATAATGTAATAACAGAGACAAAAACCAGGAAGTAAGAATAATTAATATAACAAAAAACCACAAAAATAATAGATGTTTGCAAAAAGAATTTACGGAGTTTTTTTTTCTAAAATAAATTCGTTCATAAACTTTGACAGTGGCACGTTGCTTAGTGAAAAACTAAATCGGATTATATTTTAATTAAAATAAGATTATTTCAGCAAATGTGTGTGCGTGCGCGCGCGTGTGTGTATATGTGTGCTGAAATGCACAAAACTGTCAATAATTATTAAATCTTGGAGAACGCTGCAACTCAGAAAAATCTCTTTAAAATCACTGAAAAATTCGAATGTAATTTGAAATGTTACAAAAGTATAATTTTTAATGCTTCGATTAGCAATGCAAATCTTATAAAAAAAAAGAGAGAGAAAAGGCATTTATATTTCCATAAAAAATTTTCTTTCTTCGTTATCTCTTAAAATTCGTAATCTCTTAAAAAATTCATAGTTTTACAATGAATAGTTTTTTTAAGGAGTATGACTATACTAGTTTGAAATTTTTATCGATTTACAGCCAAAAATAATTCAAGGGACAAAAGAAAGTTAAAAATAAAATTGAACCAAAATATTAATAGAAATCTATTCTTAAATCTATAGTATCAAATTTAAGTATTGTATATATGTATTGTAATAATTCCAAAGAAATCTCCATCCCATTGCACAATAAATAATATGCAAAATTTTTAGGATCTTTTAAAAAATTATATTTCGGTTGTATTGATGGAAAGAGCGCTTTGAATATATTGCAAGAAAATTTCATCGAGATTTAGATAAAGGGCCGCAGTGTAGAGCGTCTCCTTTCTAATGCCTTCCAGCTGGCCCTTTAAACTTTAAAGGCTCTCGAGAGACCGAGAGTCCCGACCTGTGTCGGGAAGAGCAAACGTTCTTTGTCGGAGTATGCAATACGTAACCGGCACTACCTTCGACCCGTTCGTCCTCGCCTGGAAATTTTGGAACAAATATTATCTTATGTCCTTCAGGGGAAAAGGAATCGAGACTCAGGGAGAGCAGACTTTTGCAAAATTAAGAGTAATATATGCCCGACGACGAATGAACGTGGCAAATAAGAAGACTCGATGTAGGAGCAACCACTCGGTTTGATTAAAATTTTCAGAACTCTTCCCTTGCTAATTACGAGTCTCCGAGATACTTCACATTCTCTCTCGTTCTCGTTCGTTAAATACGAAAAGAACACAACAAGAGAAAGGAGTGTGCGCTGATTATTCAACGTACAACGGGTTCCCTAAAAGCGTCGACCAAAAGATGGGAAAAGAATTTAATTAAATCATTAAATGTTTTGATTGTTAGATACAAATGTCACTAATTGTAATATTGTATATTATTATCTGCGTCAATTTTATAATCTATATGCAGTTAAAAATAAAAATTAATATGAAT
>NW_012130123.1:813982-824706 GCF_000143395.1 Atta cephalotes | reverse complement strand
TATTATATATATNGCAATAATAAATAATAATAATATAATAATAACTAATATATATATAATATATAGTATATATATATATATATATATATATATATATATATATATATATATATATATATATATTATACACTGAAAGAAAAGATTGACTGCTGCAGCAAAGTAGATGGTAAAATATGGCATAGTATTTTCAATTGGTTGCAGCAGCCAGTTTTTGATTGCGTTAACATATCCAGTGTCAGTATAAGATTTCAATACGATATAGGATTGCTAACGCAATCAAAAACTGGCTGCTGCAACCAATTAAAAATACTATGCCATATTTTATCATCTACTTTGCTGCAGCAGCCAATCTTTTCTTTCAGAGTACATATTATATGAATATTATATTTTAATACACAATAAACAATTAAACAATTACGAAAAATAAGAAACTTGAATTGAAATTATGGAAATCCGTAAAAATATCTGACAATCTTTCTAATTTAATTAATTTGATAGATACGATTTATCAAGATGTATTGTACTAAAAATAAATAATAAATTAATCTATTTGATTGCTTGGTCTCTACTTAATTCCTATTTTCTTTCTTATCATGTTTTATTTTACGATTATAAAAATAAGCATAGATTCACTATTTGTTTGTTGACGCATTCCTGTCCAACGTTTCAATTTGCAAACCAGTAGATCGAAAGAAGCCCGCAGCGCGATGCGATGAATCGGCTCTCGCGCAGTTTCCCAACTCACGAACACGAAAGCCGCTCCTGCGGGAGTACTCGGGAACGGAAACGGTTTCTGTTGCCTTTCCCTCCTACCCGCGGACGCTTTTATCCCTTGCGATTCGATTTCTGTCTCGCCCTTCGCGCCTGCGAAATCCAATTTGCCCGTCGTAAGCTGACCCACGCGCGCGCACCATCGCAACGAATCCAGAGTGGATTTTCACAGTTTTCTAAATTCAAGGAAATGATCCCGCCGATTCTATCCCCGGCGTCGGAAACCGCTCTGCCCTCGCCTCATCTTTTCTACGTCCCATTCCGAACTAATCTCCGTCTCTCTCCAGCGCGCGCTCGATGATCGAATTTTCAGGAAAAGCTCAAAAATTGCCACGAACAAATCGGAAGCTGCGCGCGTGCCCCTAAACTCGTTAACCCAGTGCAAAAGCGCTACTTGTAGATATTTCTCTGAAGATATTTCATAGATAAAAAAAGCTGATCTTCTTGGTAAAAGTTTCTATATATTATATATAATATATAGTACAACTTTGCTTCCGCCGTTTTCCTATAGATGGTTTTAGCGGTAAGTGATGGTCGAAATAAATAGATCATAGACGTCATACAATAAACTTGGGCATTGTCAACATAACTCCATAGAAACATTAGTCGATTTGTGTTTGCATCATAAAGTTATTCTCGATTGAAAATGTCAGTTTACGAGCCAAATTCTCGTCATTTGCGGAAGGTTTTAATTTTTTGCTTCAATATGAAGAAATCTGCGGCTGAGACTCATCGAATGCTCTCAAATATCTTATGGTGAGGCCGCTATTAGTGAAAGAACGTGTCGTGAATGGTTTCAACGCTTCAAGAACGGTGATTTTGACGTCGAAGACCGGCATAGTGGTGGAAGAGAGAAGGTTTTCGAAGATGCAGAATTGGAGGCATTAGTTGAGCAAGACTCGTGTCAAAATCAAGAAGAATTGGCACGATCATTGGGAGTGACTCAACAAGCCATTTCAAAACGCCTCAAAGCCATGGGAATGATTCAGAAGCAAGGAAATTGGGTACCGTACGAATTGAAGCCGAGAGATGTTGAACGGCGTTTGTTTGCTTGTGAACAGCTGCTTGAAAGGCAAAGACGGAAGGGATTTCTGCATCGCATTGTGACTGGGGACAAAAAATGGATTCATTACGATAATCCCAAGCGCAGAAAATCATGGGGAGTTCCCGGCCATGCTTCCACGTCGACGGCCAAACCGAATATTCACGGCTCCAAGGTCATGCTCTGTATTTGGTGGAACCAGCTCGGCGTAGTGTATTATCAACTGTTAAAACCGATTGAAACAATCGCAGGCGATCGAACGCAATTGATGCGTTTTTTTTGAGCCGAGCATTGAAAGACAAACGGCCGCAATACAACAAGAGACACGATAAAATGATTTTGCAGCATGACAATGCTCGACCCCATGTTGCGAAAGTGGTCAAGACATACTTGGAAACGTTGAAATAAGAAGTCCCACCCGCCGTATTCTCCAGACGTTGCTCCCTCTGACACTTGTTTCGATCAATGGCACATGGCCTGGCTGATTAGCACTTCCGGTCTTATGAAGAAGTAAAAAATTGGATCGATTCGTGGATAGTCTCAAAAGATGACCAGTTTTTTCGACGCGGGATTCGTACGCTACCCGAAAGATGGGAGAAAGTAGTAGCCAGCGATGGACAATACTTTGAATCATAAATGTATAATCAGTTTTTTACAATAAAGCCTCGAATTTCGGAAAAAAAACGGCGGAAGCAAAATTGTACACCTAATATATAATATATAATATTAAATATTAATAATGTTAAATATTAAATTTAATATTAAATATTGAATATTAATAGAAATATTAATACAATTTTGCGATGATTTTTTTTATTTAACTAGAATAAATAAGCTACGATTCTGCTAATAAATTAAAGAACATTTGTGCAACTTTTATTTCTATCATCAGTAATACGTACAAATATAATGGGGAAAAAATACATAATGAATAAAGTAGAAGAAAAAAATATCAAAAAAAGAAGAAATAATATTACACTGAAAAAAATTTCTTGTTGAAAATGACAGAAGATTCTGATCATATAGAATTCTGATTGTATCAATTAGAATTATAATAAAAATTCAACCAGAATTTTAATTATTAAATATAGGCAGATTTTTTTCCAATGTGACTTTTTATAAAATTCTGACAGCAATTTATGAAGTCAATCTTGATATATGATTGAAGATATTAAAAGAACTCGTAATATCATCAATAAAATCGTCATATCAGCTCCAACGATATTAAAGATTATTAAATTCCTTTTTCCTATTGTGGCTATAAAGACTTCGTGCATTTTGATACTAACTCGTAGATAACTCAATTCGCGGCAGGATGTACGACTTAACGGAAACGCAAACCGCCACGCTTATCGAGCAAGGTTATCGCGGTAGTATCGCCACCAGCCCTGACCTGTTCTACGTGCCAAGAAGCATTGCGGCCAGCCAGCCTGCAAGGAGACGCTCGTGCGCGTAATAGAGTTCTCGGTAGCTAAGTCTAACGGATTCGCAAATAAATAAATGTGAGAGAATATACGGGGCCAGAACCACGATAATAGAGAAAACCGTGTGCCGGTGCATTCCCCTCATTCAATGAATAGAAGATACGGTCGACTGTATTTGATAATACGCTAAAATAAAACGAGATGTATAAAAGGAGACTGATACTGTGACTATGATATATTGCGCTACCCTGAAATTCCATGTGGTAAGATCTCTCGACTAATCTCGTCTCTCATCTGCAACGAAAATTTCCACGTCACTCCGTTGTAAAATCCGCCGAGTTAATACCTCTATTTTCCTAACGCAACGCTTTTGTGCCTTCATTTTCTTAATGCAACACGCTAATCTTCTTCTAGGAAAGCTGCAAGAATATTAACGTATGCGCAAACGTATATTTTTATTTGGCCATTTGCAATTTGCATGCACGACTCTTCATCCGTTGCAGAAAAAAATCTCGCAGTATTCTGCAGTGTCGAGTTAACCCGTGAGATTCTATCGGCAGCGATCCTCCCGGGTGTTCCGTTAAGCGACCTCGGCTCCTGACGCACAAAGGAGATGATTTTTGATTCTCGCACATGCGAAATTTCATTATCTTCCCAGGGGAATCGGAGGCCCGGGGCCTAAGCCTGTTGTTGGCTTTTACGCACATGTCACATGCACAGTTGTTCTTTCGAGTCCCGTGTCTCTAACGCCTTTATCGGGCGACAATATCCTGACATCGAGATCGCGTTACTGGTTCTTTATTAGCATATCAAAGCCGTTTCTCGCGGTAATGGGCACGCCTCTCGGGGTAGACATAAGCGTTAATCCTTTAACTCGATAGGACGAGTCAACTCGCCGTTGAAGGACTTGACGTCGAGTTGGTCGAGGTAATTCTGACATTGCTGATGAATTCTGATATCCAAATAGTTTTTCGACATATTATAACTGTGTCATTTACCAAAGACGAACGATTTTGCAGTATCTAAAAATTTTAGTAGATACAAATTTGAAAATAATTTTTTTAATAAAATAATTATATAGGGAACTCAAGCATGATAAGAGCAATGCTCCAAAAAGCTTATACATTCCAGCAACCAACATTCTAATTCGCACATAACAAGCCCAACAAAATGATTTTGAGATCTATATCTAGCTACATTTTTATATACTTCAATAAAATTGTACTCCTAATAATTTCATAATACATGTTAAATAAATATCTCTCCTTTAATATAATTTCGTGACTATTATCGAAATTATAGAAATATCCGTTTTAGTATCTGAATTGCGTGACTACGCAAACGAACGCGTAATGTTCAAGCGTGTATTTCAAGCTGTATTACATGAATCAAGACATCTCTACAAGACGCTACATCTCTTTTAAGTATCAAAATTGATCACAGTTCTGTAGGTTGATTAAAAAAAAGATCTCATATCTTTCGCGAGCCGTGTTGAGGGCAAACTACCAAAGAGGGTGTGTATTTGAGACACGAGATCGTTGGTTCATTCACCAAAAATTGGCACTCGTCCAATCAGCTGACAGGCCTCTCGTTTCCTCGTATAAAGCGAGGACGTGCGCGCGCCCGCAAAGTCGTCTATTTTTGGGACTCGGTGGTTTTCTATCTCTACGTTACGAAATCTTTCCGCGACCATCTGCTTTTGTACAGCGTTTCTCAGAGACAGCATTAATGGAATAATCATTAAAATAATTTTTTTGACAAACGGAAATGTTTGGTTTTTTACTAGAAAATGAGGTAATACATTTAAATGCTCGTGACATTTAAATGTTTCAGATATCCTGAGTGTATACAGACGTAATAAGATAAAAATAGACTCTTTTTATGAAGTTATTATTCTTTTCAAAAGAAGTGAGGTAACTTAAATCATATCGCTCTTTCTCTCTAAAATATTTCATAATCCAAATTGAAGAGAGATGCTGATAGAATTAAGATATTGATATAATTCAATTCTTTGTAACACAGCATAAACTATTCTCTAAATCTGAATCAGTAGATAATCACTGATATCAGTGCCAAATATGCCACTAGTAATCAGTGAATAAAATGTGAGATCCCTAACCTAATCTTTATGATCTAACTAACCTTGTTTAGTGAAATTCAATGAATATGATATTGGAAGATTGAAATTAACGTTCAAATATCAGTATTAGTTATATAATGCTCAAACATTCTTTCTTTTTTAGTTGAACTTCATTGATTATCAATGCAAAGTATGCCACTTGGTAATTAGTGTCTATCCATTGATTCAGATTTAGAGAGTACTAAGAAAATGTGCAGTCTAAATTTATTATGTCTGTAGGCAAATAGAATAAAAAAATTCTCAACGCTTCCTTGTTCAAAAAATTCGTCTAAATACGAATATGTTCTGCTATAATGTATGCTGTGAAAATTATTCAATATTATCTTAATGAGCAGCGTTATATAAGAGTAACTCATGTAAAATTTAGATATTTTTTTTAATAAGCAGAGATTCGAGTTTCAAAGAATTTAAATTTATGCATTGAAATGCCTAGCTTAGCTCCGTCAGACTTCCTGTTTTAACAACGTTATACGACGTATTAAACATTAACACGCGAGGAGACGCGCAATGATACGTTAGTGACCGACGTGGTACAACAGATGCATCACGATGCATTTTATATGGAAAAGTGTCGGGCAAGTAGGTAAAAACAAAGTTATGCTTGATTGCAGTCTATAGACCATTTTCTGCCACCATAAGAGGATGATATTAATAAATTTCCGTTAAAAAAAGAAGCACGATTGGTAAATTCGCCACGTCACTCACAAAGGTTAATCGATACTCGGGTTTTATAAATGTAGGAGAAAAAAGTTTCGATGCGAACTATCATTTAACCTCCCTCCATGGGAGTTGGCGCTGCGCTACAAGGGTAGGATGGACGGGAATAGCAAGTTCATCGTAAAGTCCGATCGACAATTTCCGAATCGTCACTGTGCGCTCTCTCAACCCTCTCCCCCCCCCTCTTTCTCTCTCTTTCTCTCTTACTCTCTTGCGACTGCATCAAAATTATCGCGGTGTATCGACCGCCAGAAGTTAGCAACACTGGCCAAAATTATCCGAAATAAAATATCCATCGCGCGAGTGTTGTGCGAAGGATCATTGAACTCGTCGGCCGCAAAACCAGATTGCTCGAACGATAATTCTTATCCGCGAGACATAAGACACAAGTTTACCGCGTGGCAACCGCTCGGTATTAAATCCCGTCTATTGAGAGCGGCGACAGATAGGTAAATAGGAGTTTCTTCGCAGAGGAGGAGGAGGAGGAGGAGGAGGAGGAAGAGGAGGAGGAGGAGGAGGAGAGGACGAGGGGATGGATAAGGGCGAGATTTAAAGGGGTGAAACGCGAAGAGGGTCGAAGACGCCAGGCATGCGCATCGCCGCCCAGCAACCGGCAAATCAAATATTAACACCGGCTTTATACTGTTGCCGCCGATGGCACCGTTGGTGCTCATAGTGGAATGTATTAAGGTACATTCACGTCTCGCGAAAGCTGCCCTGTTTCGAGCTGATACATAAGAAGACAAGTCATAAACATTTACAACTTTAATCCTCGCGTTATCAAGGAATTAAAAAAATTATATCAGATCAATTTCATCGCCTTGCTCATAAATGATTTTACTGTAACATATTAAAATGAAGATAATTGAATGTAAATCAGGATAAGTAATTATACTCTTTATTTAAAGTGATAAAAGAAATGTAATTAAGCGATTCGAAAAAAGTTTTCAACACTTTTCATAATAATAAATTTATTGAATTTGAATAGAGTATTTTTTACTAAAATTAAATACAATACTTTCAGGATACTAATCATGTAATTTTTTCCCCTAGAACGGAAAGTACAAAATTTCTCTATTAATTTTAATAGTAAAAGTTTTCACTTTTTGCTTTAGGAAAAAGTTGCATTATCTTGATTATTAAATTCCTCACAAAAAAGTTCAAAAAAAGTAATATTAGGCTAAAAAAATTTATTAAATCTTAATATATATTTCTTTAAATATGCACTAAGTAAATTTTACTTACAAAAATGTAAACAAATATGTACTAAATAAATTTTACTTATAATAAACAAATATTTACTCAATAAAAAAACGATAGTTAAATCAAATTAATGGTTTTTGTATCAAATAAAAATATATTTATGTTTAGCAAATATTTACTTTACTAGAATTATTCAAACAAATATTTATTAAAATTTAATATTTTTTTTCAGTGTATCGTCGAGCGTACAATCAATAAGAAAAATATTATGACCTATTCACACTTTGTAACAATTTTTTTCTATTTATCAGGGAGAAGATCGAAAAAGCGACCTCCGATCATCGATCTTCATCGATGACAACCTGGTGGTGATTCGTTGAGTCCTCCAAAAGTTCGTGCCGACGAAAATCCGGCGGAAGACAATAGTCGTGCACGCTCACTGGAATAAGATGAAGCGCGTCGACGAAAACAGACTGACAGACTGTTGAGAAAACTTTTGAACTAATGGCGATTCTCTCGTTCTTCTCTGGATAGCTAAAGTCCGTCGAGCACGCTCACATATATCACCTTTTATCCATCGGCTTCGGTTTTCGCATCGATAATAAAATGTTTTTTTACTAATTGAATCCCGATTCAATTATTGATCTACAGTTTTTTTTAAAACTCATCTGTCGATAATAACTCCTAATTCCAACGTTAAATATTTTCTTTCCGTTGTTAAGCGATTTTACTGAAAAAGGATGTGATAACGATTTATAGCCATCTTATTTATAGCCATCTTACTCCTTAAATACTTTTAGATGCGATATAATCATTAATGGACTATCAAAAATCAAAATGGCTTTGGAAATATCAAGACACGCAAGATTCATTACTAATTTACGATGTGGTGACGAATTTTATGTGAAATTAGAAATAATATATGGAAATTCGGCGATCAATTCGGTGGTTATATCGGTTGAACGTGTTTCCAACGCCCATCAAAGTCATAAATTTTTAAATGACGACCGGTTTTGGAAATACATATTTCTATTCGAACGTTTCTTTTATTTCGAGACGAGCAAAATGTATGTCGTATCAGAATATACTAATTTCATCATTCAAATTGTGTACTTTTACGATCGTCATCGACGAAGGATATATCGTATAAACCACACAGTGTATACGTAGCGTATCTTAACGATACAATTTCGATGCAGCAAGCGAATGCTATTGTTGAAAAATGAGAAGAGATTATAATAAATATAATTTCGCTTACTCACCAGAGGCCGTTTTGGTAGCGTCGCGATCGCCTGAAACAGAAAGAGAATTCGTCTCTAGCAAACGTCCTTTCATCAATTTACGGAGTAAAAAGCCCTTATACGGGAGCAAAAAGTTAAAACTATTTTGTACGTAATAAAAAGAGATTAGCTTAAAAAATAAAATTCTCCGGGAACCAAGCGCAACACAAAATTCCAATGAGAAGGATAGACTCTAGGTTGAAGTGCGGTGCGGCACGGCACGCTGCGCCGAGCTAAAATCCACCGCACATATTATGTGAAAGTACAGTAATTTAACAGCGTACGGAGAATTCCTGGAAACAATTTGCGAGGCAAAGCCGGTAGCCGCTCATAAAATACAGCGAGAAAATACCACGAATTAGCGGGGGGGAATTTACAACAAAGCGCAGAAATTATTGGAAAGCGTTGTACCCCCTCCGGTCTTTCTCGCTCCTTTCGTCTTGTACTTTCTCTGGCTCGCTGCATGTATATGCACTCTTCCGTATACACGACGGACATGCACTACATAGTCGTATGGCAAAGTCGCGAACGCTCTCGATTAGTTACTCGAGCACTTCAAAAAAAAAAAAAATTTGCATATGAAATTCTCATTCTGAGATATTCACAGATACTTTATCTTTTAATTAATTAAATTTAATTTGAGGTTATACTAATTAAAGATATTACTTTCTATATAGATACCTATATATAGATTCAGTTATAATTCGTTACATCTAATCTGCGTTCCGAGGTTTAGACGAGTCTTGTATACTCAAAAATCATTTCATTTTCTATTAAAAAAAAATGCCAAAAGTCGTCCAACTTGATTTAATAAAGTGGAGTAATTTTTTTGTAATCTGTCATTGTAAACAAATTCCAAATTGCTAAAAATATAGGTACACACCTTATGATTAAAGATTATGTATTTCTGACGGTAGAAAAACACGAAAATCTCTCACATGATCGTAAAGACGTTAAAGAGTTGAGGACAGCACTTAAAATTTGTAAACGTTATGAAACCGACCTGAGTTCGTGAATACATTTCCGAAGGTAGATTTCATGTGATATTCACAAAGTGTCACTCCTGTCACTTTTCTGCCAGACTGACTTTAAACGAGGGCTCTTTCTGCTTTTCATGACAAACAATAAATCATCTGTTTGTATCATTCAGAGAGACATTTCGAAATACGCTTCCGTCCATTTAAAATCTTATGGGAATTCTTCAATGAAAGCCATTACCTAAGCTTTAAGCCATAAGAAATTGGCTAATCATCGATTATTCTTCATATTTGATTCTAATTAGTCAATTTCTTACGGCTTAAGATTTAAAGTTTAAGTAATGGCTTATTGTAGAAAACCCATTAGTCCAGAATATAGCTCAACTTTTTACGAATTAATAAGTTGTACTAATTATCATTCATTTAATCTTCTGTCGACAATGTGAAATTTTCTTTTGTTCGCACCTTCGAACTTTAATGCAGAACTTTATATTGTTCTGTAAAAAATTCTAAAAAAATTCTTACGTATATTTGCGAAAGCTTTAACAATGAATTTTTATAATACACGTTGGATTGTATTTTATTTATTTCTTTATAGATTTGTCTATCAAAATTCACGATCAAAAACTGTGCTCTTAAAACATTGCTGCCAAAGGGCAAAAAGAAAGTAAATTCTTACATTAAAAATTATAATAAACAATAAAAAACTATTAACGAACTGAGAGAAATTTCACAAAATTGTTTTTAGCATTTATGATCATTCAACCGGTTTGACTTGACATAATTTTAAAAAAATTACGCTATTTGTCTTTATTAGGTTACTTAGAATTCATGCTATGGTAGGTTTCGCCATAATTCATACATTTCGCCATCCGGGTTCACATTTATCCTACTTCGGAAAAAGTTTGCGCAATATAAACTCGAACGTCGAAACGTCACGCGGATCGGGCTATGGGCGCGAATCAATGATGCATTTATATTTATTTATACGATTTTCCATTTTCCATGTGACACGTATGTCCGAAACCGTGACATTTGGTCGCGAGTTCGTCGCATATGCACGTTGCCTCGCGGAATATTAAATGCAACCGGAGCACCGGATTGTTTATTTATTCAAGCTGCGCACAAACACACGCACACACACACACACACACACGCACGCACACACGT
>NW_012130123.1:804287-813962 GCF_000143395.1 Atta cephalotes | reverse complement strand
ACACACACACACACACACACACACACACACACACACACACACACACACACACACACACACACACACACACACACATCTCCGCATTCGTTCGTTCCTCCACCAGCAGTAAAGCCAGCCAGGCCACCTATTAAGACAGATGGCATGAAGATTATTTACGAGAGTGCGCACCTGATCTCGCGCATTTTCGATTTCGGACGTCGGTGCTCGGTCGAACACACAAAATGCATAGAAATTACTGTACAAATTCGATTTATTCAAATAATCTCGTAAATGTGAGACTTGGAAAACTTTCATCGCCGCATGTATTTTTTTTTTATTGGCGACAGTAAATCCGGATGCAACGCATGAAAAATGTTTATTTTAACAACACGCGTATCGCGTCAAATAATGTAGATGCGTAGAAGCCGTAAAAGCGAAGGTTCACGAGGAATAAATAAAATGTATCTCCCCCTCCTCCTCCCCCTCCCCCGTAAAATACGATATCGGATTATGACTTTGCCTCTATTCAATGCAAGAGGGGAAATATATATATCAAAGGATAATAATAATTTTTCCATCTTTTACCGGCGCCGCGGCTCTTTTCGATCTAGCTGCATAGAAATTTATTAGCTTGCCGGCGGCGCGTCGCTAAATCGTGAGTTATCGCTGTTATCTCTATCGATGACGAACGACGACGACGACGACGACGACACATACACGGAGTCGAGAATTGGGACAATGACCTCGCGCTCGCTTGAAACAAAGAGCGAGCGTGACTACAGCACTGATGTCTCGGCACTGCCTATGCGTGCTTTTACGCATGGCACAAGGTAAAGTTTCCTCCTGGCCGCGAACGTGACTTACATGGTGCGTGTATGCACTCTCTACTTAGTTCCCGTCGTTCTTAAACGGCAAAACACGTTGAAGTTGATGCGAGACACGAGCGAGCGAGTACAGGGACGGGTGGCAAAATTTCGCATATATAACCCGCTTCTAAATAGTAACATCAAGTAACTTGACGTCAGTACTCCACGTTCAGCTTGATGTCAGTTAGTATATATCATTTAGGATCAAACAGTGTAATTACATGTAGAATCCTTACTTTGCGCGACGTAATTTCGCCCGTATAATTTATGCTGAACCGCAATTTCAGTGGGACGCGACGACCGCCGACGCACGGAATACGCGTCGCCGAATGCGTGAGGGATGAATTATTACGCGCGCATCGACGCTGGGCAGCACGTGTGACACACGTGACGTCACGCGGAAGCTCGTGAAAAGAAAATACACACTGTTTTAAATTTCCATCTCCTGGACGACCGGCGAGGGCCAGGATGTTATTTCCGAGATATTACTCGGATTTAACAGCCGCACCGAAAGGATAATTTTGCTGAATTATTTAAAAATTTATATAACAAATCTGAAAATAATTTGGATAAATCATAAAAATAATTATATGTAGAAAATTTAAATATAATAAAATTATCACATATTCTTCATTCTAAAATTTCATAACTTTTCCCTGATTTCCATACAAAATTTCACAATTTTCCGTGACTTTCAATAATATTTAAACATTTTTTATATTTTCGTCCTAAATTTGAAAACCATTTATTATTTTGTTAATAAATGAATTTACCATGGCAATGTATTTAAATTAATGGATACTACTTGCATTGTTAATTGTTAAGTTGGAAATATTCTATCGTAAAACTACATACTCTTTAAATCTGAATCAATGGATAGTCACTAATTACCCAGTGACATATTTAGCACTGATAATCAGTAAAATTCAACTAAAAAAGAAAGAATGTTTGAGTATTATATAACTAAAATATTGACATTTTCACATTAATTTCAATCTTCCAGTATCGTATTCATTGAATTTAAGTACTAAAACAAGGTTAGATCACATAATAAAGATTAGCTAGGTTAGGGATCTCATATTTAATTCGCTGATTACCAATAGCATTCTTGGCACTGATATCAATCAATGATTATTCACTGATTGATATCAGTGCCAAGAATGTTATTAATCCACTGAGTCACAGATTTAGAGAATAGGTGTGATATACGTATATTAAATAAAATATACGTATTTTTTTACAGCTAAGAATTTTTATTTTCCAGAAAGCTTCGCAAAATTTCTTGATTTTTCTCTGATTTCCAATTTTATGGCAACCCTGATAAACAATGTTGCAAAAATTTTAATATTCTAGCAATCAGTTTGAGCGCTCTAAATATAAAACACACAAAATTATTTTATATTTAAATTTATATCTAGTTAAATTATTATTTATTCTAGCTAAGTATTTTTAGATATTTTTAGACATTTTAGCATAACTCTTCTTTCTTTGAACAATGCGATGGTAAAATTTCGAACGAGAGAGAGAGAGAGAGAGAGAGAGAGAGAGAGAAAGAGAACCGTACAAGCTTTGACTTTTGGTGCGAAAGGACGGCGATTAACGGTTCTCCGGTGCATTGTGTCGCTCTCGGTGCCGATCCTCGCACGGTCTGCAGGAGGGAAGGAGCGGAAGGCATTAAATTTTCAATGCGGTCGTACCCGCAGCAAGGAAATATGCTTTAAATGGCGATAACTATAAATAAGAGAACGCGCGTTAATTCTTTAGGAAGCCATAGCTCGTGCTACCGCGAATCTCCCTCTTCGCCATGCAAGTCGCCCCAATTTCATTTTCCAATCTACTTCACTCCATTAGATTAAATAGAGATATGGCTGCCTATATACTGGCGACGCAAAATACAATGCAGTGGAATTATTTTTCCCTCCCAGGGTAGTATTACATTATATCGAATCTATTAAAAAATAACAGTCAAGAACACACATACAAATATTCGGACTATAATTTATCTATAATAGCTTTTTTCGAAACGAAAAATCTAACAACAAACGCACAGGTTTTTTTACTGCCAAAAATTTCTTTTTATGATGTACGCAGTGATATATCATATTTTCTATCAGATATAAACGGAAAGAATAATGTGTGTGATGTTTGTATCACACATGTATATGTATTGTATTGACCAATTCGGTTAACAGCCCAGATTTAATGTCGATTCTACGTCTTATGACATTAAATACAGCCTATTTTAAAGATTGCATACGTTCATTTCTATCTAATCCTCTTTGCTTTACCTTCGTGACAAGAAAAACGAACGCGCGGAGATCTCACACGTTCAACGATAAGTGCACTGTCAAATGCACTTCAACATTACATCTGTCGGTTCTCCCTCTTTTCGCAAATTCGATTGATTTATTGACGAAAGAGCCGAACAAACAGGAGTCTTTCTTGCCCAAGCGACTTTTTCGCTACGACGATAATTAATTGCGCTTGTTATCCTGTTGCATCTTTTTGTCCACGTAGAAAGTTTTAAATGACGCGAGTTTTCTTCATCAAGAGTGCGACATTGTAGTGCAACTTCAGAATTCACCTAGACCTTCGTATTTCTTTTACATCAATCGAAATTCTATTTTCATCTTACTTACAAAAACTTTGAAGAGATTAACGTATTTGTCAATTACACACAAGATGATCTGATTGTTTCTCTTCAAAATTATAAGATTACACGCTTCTAATTAAATTAAGGGAGAATTCTGATCTAGAGGATCAAAAATCGATTTTTTTTATTGTATTTTCCGCAAGTATTTGAGTTGTAGAATAAGTATGTAAAAAGATTTTTGCGAATTCGCAAAGGTTACAAAGATATAGTGCCTGGAATGTAGATGCCTTTGTAAGGAACGCTCAGGAGCAAGTAATAAAGCATTATATATTTCGGAAAAGACCAACGGGTGCAGCTCAGGAACGAGCTTCGCAGGATATGTATGAGAAGGAGAAAGATACCCTTGGAATAGCAAGTTCATTGTAAGTATTATTCGAGTGTTATCAGTAAAACTTTAATCGCGTTTTTCTCGAAACAGCATTTTCTTAACTGGTGACCATGATTTCTCAAAATCTATTTGACCAAATTCGCGTCCAAATTTTGCGCACATTTTTAGCGCATATATATAGTTCTCGTCTGAACTACAATAAAGTCAAAATATATATTTTAACTTTATTTATTTTATAATACTTTAATAAAGATGAAAAAATTCGAAAAAATCGGAAAGTAATTTTCAAAATGATGTCATTTTTTTTCTTTCTATTTTTTTTATCATGGCCAAACGATAGCCAAACTCATATGCTTTAAGAATTTCTTTTTTTTTGTTTCAGACGAGCAGAACAGCCGCAATAATCATGGTTACCGTGTAGTGTCTTATTTTTGTCATGATGTTACAAATTATTATATAAAGTTTAAAAAAATTCTAAAAGATACTTGAAATATGTATTAATATGTAGGAAAAATCCTGATTTGAATAGACCTTACAAATTTTTCAGAAAAATAGCTATTTTCGTGAAAATAATCTAAAAATCGAGCTTCTAGATCAGAATCCCCCCTTAAAATAAAGGATTTCTACATTTCTATATAAGAATATAAATTTAAGAAATTTAATTCTTTGATATTTTTTTATTATAAGTTCATATATTCATCGAAAACACAATTGGAAAATATTAAAGAGCTCATGTAAATGGAAGAAAAAATCCAGTCCAGAGACTTTTTAACGCGCGATGATAAAAGTTAGAGGTTTCGTTTCTGTACAAACTGCCGTTGTTTGTTCGAATACGAACGAAAGAGAGGAACAACAGGCGGTGAAACTGCACGACGTGACTCTTTATTCCGTCGCTTCCGCCCTAAACCATCGCTCGCTGTTTCCGTTTTCTTCCGTATAAACTCGGTATTTATGCGACACAAATAAAGGACAAAGGAAAGTATCCCGGGAAATAGAGCTTTCCTGAGTGTACGAGTTCATACTACTGGGATTACTTCGCAAACGTGACTTTACATTATAACGAAGAATGACTCTGAGGCAATTTTTTAAAAAGTGACTAGTGGACGTGTTTTTACTGCATTGAGATATAAACTTATGACTCACTATATCAATTGACCCTAGAAGCTTCGATGTAAAGTTGTACAATTGGATAATTGTCATTGCGACGCTGAATTTGTCATTAGAAGCGTATCAAAAAACAGTTTAGAAAAGCCGACATGCCATTTATCTTGTCACCTTTGGGACGCGCCATTCCGCTAGATAATCGAGGTGATAAATTTCACCGGGACACGCTGTATACATCCCACGTGTGCATGAAGCCTGCCGCATATCGTTCGGAAAACAATCAATCTACTCCAGAGCTTACTGGACGGTTTCGTGGACCATACTCGCGATTTTGCCTGCCGAAAGCCAGACGACAGCCCGGATGATTGCGATCGGCTCTATAGCTCTCCAAACCTTTCCTCCATATTTATTCTTTGCCGTATTGCGTGCCATATTCCAGGCATATCGCGGCACACCAAACATACATGATACTAATATTTTGCACCGTTATCTGAAGGTCTTATGGTTGATTTCGCTGATATACATTTAACAGATTTGATGCTTCGACTATTTCCAAAACAAACCCATAAGAATACTCAACAAGTCGCAAGAACAAAAAAGAAAACAGTTGCACTTTAATGTAAAATATAATTGTATAATATTTGTATAAATAAAAAAATAATAAATTAAAATTTAAAAAATTAAGTTTAGTTTACAAGAATAATCTTCTAGCGCATATCTGCATATTTGAAGTTTTTTTACTCTGCTACGCTATAATTTTTTTATGAGATGTATTTACTCTGTCATATTCTTTCCTGTCTAGTATTTCGAATGAAAAAAGAAATTTGTTATATTTATTTTTAAGCGATATTTTTCACAATATCCAATATTGATAAATATAACAATATGATATAGAGTGGTACCGAAGTGTCACTAAATATATTTTCTAATATTTTTATAACTTGTGTCCAAATACTTTCGTAACTAACTATATAAAGCACAGTAAAAATTATTCAATTCACTTTACGACAAAAAGAATCATTATCAATCATAATTCTTTCATAATCGAAATATTTTGTGTATGCCAAGAAAAATAAATTATCTTTTTTACCGTTATTCCAAATCATCCCATAAATTATCCTTTAAATATATTCAGCAAAAAAAATTTGTCTGCAGCCGACAGTTTTACATTTCTGGATATATGCCGCGATGGATAGGCTCTTCATATCCAATGCACTTTTATGTCCTGTCCCAGGAGTTTTGACAAGCTGCTATAGCCACATAGAGTTGAAAGGGCAAGCTGGCATGACGACGGTGTCGAATTTTATGGTCGCGCCAAGGTAAAAGTGCGAAAATTCGTGGAAATCGGACGGATCTTTTTATTTCCCAGACGACGGTTGGTTGGTAGCAGCGCGATGGTGACCCTGTCGAGAGAATTGCAGCTGCGCATCTGCGTCCCGAGGAAGCCTCGTTTTTCAATATCTTTGCGTAACCCCTTTGACAAGAAATAGAAGGCGTCCATTGATTCGAGCCAATCGCCCGTAACGTAAACACCCGATAATGATCGAACGTTTCGATTCGTGCATCGGGCCAAACCTCGATGAATGAGTATACGTTCCTCTCTCTCACCTCGGACGTTGTCAATGTTCAAGACCCTTTCGTTCCTCGCACGATAGTTATAAATAATTCAAAAGACCAAGTCATCGACACATTGGGGACATCGCCACGATGGTAATCTGACATTAATGATTGATAGTATCTAATGTCAAAGAAGATAAGTGGAAAACGCGTTTGCTCACATGATGAATAACAATAAAATTAATCATTATTGAACTATTAGGGAATAAGAAATATAAAAGCAATTATTATGAAACAAAATCAATTAGTCGACGAGACAATAAAAGTATAAGTATATAGGTATAAAAATAGAGCAATTTGTTTAAATAAAAATTGTAAAAATTCATACAAAATATAATAAGACATCAAAACCCACATTGACAGAATTGTCATGACTTTTTTCACTCATTTGTATACTGAAGAAAAAATTGTTCATTTGATTAAATTAGTTTAGTTATCCTTATTGCTTTCATTGGAGAAAATATGTATGTAAATCAAATATAATACGTTTGATTTAAAAATATACATTCTTCATCGAAAGAAATGAAGATAAACTGAACTGATTTAGTCAATTTTTTCAGTATGAAAATAGAAATATTCTATGCAATTTTATTCAGCAATGTGTAAACATTAATCGAAAAATGTATTTGTATTGCTCATTCTAATGAAAAGATCAAAAAGGATTAACGTATATCTGTGGCACGCAGGAGGAGCATTTCTCATGAAAGGATGAGAAAATTCCTAAATCCATCGGATCGTGGAAAAGGATAATGAACGATAACCCTTTCTCACTGGGGCGTCTGAAATACATCCCCTGAGAGATACGATTTTGCCTAACTGCGCATTGGGGATTTCGCTGTCCCGCTTAAAGACGACTAGGTTTTCACTCCAGTCGAAACAGGCGACCGGTACTTAAAATTTCGATCCCCCTTGAATTTACCGCCGGTTAAACGAATCTACGAATATTTAGGCTCTCCATCTCGAATACGTGGCTCGCGAGAGCGAGCTTAGCTCGAAACTTCCGGCTCTCGTAAGCCGTTGGTAAAGCCACCGCGAAAGTTCGACCAGATATTACACTGGCAGTGATTAATTGCGAGCTTTGAAGTTTAACTCGGCGCGCTGGCGATCGCCATAGGTAACACGCCTGTCCGGTTTCGTATTGTTATTGGGCAACCCTTCGCTCCTATGGGCTCTAACGAGTCTGAAGCCCAGGATTAGCCACGTACAAGCATTTCACGCTGATTCGATTAAGTTCGCCACGTCGGAAGTGTTCTATTATTGGGGCGGAGGAGGGGGCAGTACATGCTTTTAATTCAGCGGAGGCGCGTATCGACTTTCCGTTTTCCGCCGACGAGCGAACAAAGAGACGTACGAAACGACGATTGATTACCGGGTGAATCGAAACCGACAATAATTGAAAAACTTGACAGAGAAATCTGCAAGTACTATGTGTGAACGTGCGAAAACCGATAACATGGATAAACGTGTAATACAATAATCGTTTTTCATTAAATACTCTCTCTAATCGATGATTTTCACTCTTTGACGGATCATCACTTTCGTTCATCGCAATTTAAATATTTTATTTCGTCGATTTTATTACGTCTTTCATGTGTTTGATATAAATGATGGAATTGGAATCAGATGACATCAGGTTAGTCACTAATGATTTATTGAGCGAAAAACAGAAGTCGGCTACACTCCGAGGGCGGCCGGATGTCGCCGAGAGAAACATCTTGTAACCAATTAAAAGAGACAAGCTAGTTCTTCGAAAGCAAGCTTTTCTAAGAACATCATTTTCTCGTATCGCTACAACACATATCTATCTTTAGAACTTTTTGTCACACTTAAAAAAACGTAGTTCGTCGTATATACACGAGATGCGTGGCAGAGTGCAGATCGATACGATTCCGAGAGCTATCCCAGCTCCCCAGACAATATCGACGGAATCGCCATTAAAGTCTATCCTCGATACGAGAAGCTCCGGGCAACTTCGAAGGCATTGAGTTTCGTAATATCGCACGAAATCGTCTTCGAAGAGATCAAAGCCAGGCTTACGGATACAAGCCACAGTGGCAGATCCCGCGCGACCATGCCTATTTGCTCCGAATTTGAGCTTCGATACCTCGATACTCGCGTCTCGATATTCTCTTTTCCTCTATCCTCGAACGCAATTTAAAAATAGGAGACTTGTGATCTTAAAGCAAAACATATCGTAACATAAACAGGTTAGAGTTAATCAATATTGATGAAACCTTCCTTCAAAACAAATTAATGTTAATGAAGATGAGAGCGTATTTGTAATTTATACTGATCTAAAACAGATGCTGCGGTTAGCATGAAGCGGTTAATTAAATGTAATAAAATATCGTGTAAGTTTTATGGAAAAAGCGAGAATTTACACTTCAGCGAGACCAATATACGTCGCGAAAAATCTTAGCTGGGAGAAACTCAAGATTCGTTCCGCGAGTCGTAATTGTGCACCGTAAGGTGATATCAAGATAGCCGCCGCCACCGCCGCCGCCACTATTACATTCAACACGCGATTATTTCACAGGCAAACAATTGCACGTTCATTTCGCAAACATTTCCCCATTTCCCCACCTGTCGAGGGATATCATCGAGATTGCTTGATTTATTCTTCTCGTCAAGTCGCCCCTCTCAGAATTTAATGAAAGAAAAGGAAAATCTCGGCTTTGTTGGCACTTCCTGCTTCTCGTGCCAGAAGATACACATCATCGAAGGCCAAATGCGTGAAGAAGAGCTGGCAGCCGAAAATGCTTCAGCCCCTCCTCTCATTAACGAGAGAAGCCAGCGTGACCGATGATGACACTATAAAGATCCACTTGACGACGTTACTTTGTCGATGTTTCCTCTGCAATCTGGCTCTCTTGCTTTTTTCTCTCATTTCCTCTTCTCTTCTACGAGCTTCGAGAAGAAAGACGTGCTGCTGCATGATCTACTAACGTCTGTTCCACGTTGAGGCCGAATGCACCTGCTGGCTGGCTCCTTTCCAAACTCGGCGAATGATTCGAACGCGTGGCTCTGAGGCTCTACTCTCTTGATTTTGTTTCTATCTAATGTTGCACAGGCACTCTATCAATTGGCGAAATAACGAGAGAGAGAGAGAGAGAGAGAGAGAGAGAGAG
>NW_012130123.1:803098-804267 GCF_000143395.1 Atta cephalotes | reverse complement strand
GAGAGAGAGAGAGAGAGAACTCTTACGAAAGCTAAAGACGACATCATTTGTAAGACAGATGTAATAGTGAATGACCGATTAATCTTAAACTTGGCAAAGCTCTGAAGAAACAAGCTTAAAATTGTTTCTTTGATACAAGAAAATAAGTAAAAAATACAATATAAAATTCTCAAATATAAAAGAAATACAGTAATTTAAAGTTATTTATCCTATGTACACTCTAATTTAAGTATCGAAGGAAATGCTAACTTTTTTCTATTTTTTATTAAATTCTTTTTTATTGAATTCTTCTTGGATAAGATAGACGTATAAAGCGGTTGTAAATATACTCTGTCAAAGGCACTTAAGTTGAAGTAATCGATCCGCAATTGGAAATGGAAATTTCAAAAGCGAACTGCCCGCGACTGACACGCGTTGGTGATTATAGAAATATCGCAAAGTTCGAATGACGTTTGATTAAACGAACGGGAATTATGTAACGCTACGATGATCGTTCGGTCTCGCAACTGTCCAGACTTCGTGGATAGAATTTCGATATCGATTATATCGGGTTGATACGTTGACATTGAGCGAGACGATGTTGCGAAGTGCCGTTCTGTCCGTCTCGAGAAGTATTGCACTTCATTACGTATCGTCCAAAAAATATTAGTTAAATAAAAAAGTCGTAATCGTTGAACTTGATAGTCCAAAGATACAAGTTTATACCAAAGCGCAATCGGAGTACGTTAGACCTATCGAAAAACAAAAGGCATTGTCTAGTAGTATAACAAAATTTGCATAATCCAATCCAGAAAGGATTTTTTATAACGAGATAAAAAATGTTCTTGATTTACTACTTAATCTTATCAACAACTTTTTGCAATATAAAAATTAAACAATATCAGATCAATAATTTCAATTCTCTTTTTTCTAATTAAATAAGATTGACTTTATTGTCTCAAGACAAACGTAATACATATAAATTTAAGTTTATATATTCTTATATTTAGAATAAATCTTTACCAATTTCTTATAATGCACAATGATAATATTTAAAAACCAATGTCTAAGATCGTTCTAGATTTAAGAATTTTCTACTTAAGAATATTCATCTAGTAAAAGGATTCAAAGAAATAAGTTAATAATAAAATATTCCTCTGTTGACAATAAACTGTCTCTATATTAATCTT
>NW_012130123.1:794713-802796 GCF_000143395.1 Atta cephalotes | reverse complement strand
TTATATATATATATATATATATATATATATATATATATATACATATAGATCAAAGAGTAACAGTATTAGGTTCCGGAAAACTTTTTTATTTATGGATGAAAGTACAGCTTACAGATAATTATTTGTAATTAAATTAGATTCCTAAGAATTTTCCCAGAACAGTTAAAATGCAATAAAATAGTTCTCATATACATAAATAAACGTTGGCATAAATTGAAATTTGTATTAATATCATTGATGTTATCGTTTATCTTCAGTAAGGATAATTATTAAACCACGCGAGGGCATTCTATTCGCACATAAATCATCATATATACAAAAATAATAATGGAGTATAATATCTGACCGTGCCACCGCTGCCGGCTCAAAAGAAGAATATAAACCATAACTCACGAATACACGGCGGAGATTCCGGCAGAGCGTTTTCCTTTCCTCCGCGCTGTCTGCTCGCAACCTCTCTTTTTCTGCCTCTCGTCTCTTTATCCGCGATCGCGATCGACGTCCGTAAAATCGTATCCGGCGCAACGAATATGACCACGATTAAGATTATGGTGATGCCGATGGCGACGGGACGCCGAGCGACGCCGATCGAAACGGCCGGGTCTGATACGTTATCTTAATTGCCCTCCGAGTACGACATGGCTCAGACTTCCAAGCGCACTGATTTTGCGGCGAAACGTATGAGGGCCTAGCCGTCGAACCGCACGACTTTTTAATGGCGCACGAACAAAGATAAACTCAATCGCAAACGCGGTTGAGACCCGATCGCATCGCGATGCACCGCAACGAATAGATCCGAACATACAGTCATATCCGATAGTAAATTCAATTTTTAGAGGAATGATGTAGTGGCTCGAGCGCGACCGGGTCAAGTTTGCTGCACGAAGTCTCTGTAGTAGAAACAGGGATTCACAAACTGGTTTTCTTTATTTAAATTATATATAAAACATATACCTTCGAGAACTTATTTTTGCCAGAGTAAATGTTTACACTCATATAAAATAAAATATATCGAGACTGCCAAATATATCGAAAACAAAGCACTCTTAAAAAAAAACGTCTTAAAAATTTTGTATGCATATATTTTATATTGTAAATATAACGAATATCAAAATTTTCTATAAAGGAAAATTGATTTCGCGTGCGATCTTTCTAAACACTAGAAGTAAATGTTTCTTATTTATTAAACAAGTGAATATTATTTCTATAGAAATAATAAAGAAAATGATAAAAAAAACTAAATATTTCGTCAATATAAAGGACATATACAACTGATAAAAAGTTAAAATATTTAAAATCCTATCATTTTATACAAGAATATTAATCTAGAAAATAAAAAGGTCATAATATTTTTAGTATTGAAACGTATTGATAATTCTAAAATATTTGTAAAAAAATAAATTGAAATGAGATTGAGATGAAATGAGAAAATTGATATGAGATTAAAAATACTTATTAATAACTCAATTATTCATGAAATTGTTTAGATTGAAAACTCGGAGTAAACTTGGAGTAAACTAGCGCAAATAACCCAGTTATTTTTCTAAACTAGCACGGAAATTTTTCTATTTTAACCTACATGGCCGAGAAAGAAGTATCATTGTATTAATATAAGATAGACGGCAGCATAAACGTAATAAATCTCTCGCGTCTTCGCCTCCGTTACCTATTCTCTTACTCGCCTTTCTCCATTCTCGCTGTTTCGAGCGAACGAGCAAGCTGCGACCAGGGCTTGGACTCGTGTATTTATGTGCCATGGCTTATTTATCCTCGCGCGTCCGCGCTCGATAAATCGCATGCGCGAGAGAAACAGAGGAAGAAAGAAAGACAGAGAGAAGAAAAGCTTTTCCATGCACGCTACTAAGCGATGCAACCGAACTACGATCATCGCAGCTGCACGCGAAATGCAGCTGCGACTAATGAGAGCCATCCGTTAAACCTTGCAGTCAACGATGCCGATATGTCGATAGAAGAAACGAGCGCGACAACTCTAGGTAATATCATGTTACAAAGAGAATCTGATCGTGTTTTGTGTCATCAAGAAAATTTGAATGCATCATCACGAATAGAATTAAGAGAGAACTTTTCAAAATCAAGTCGATACTTTTGATGATTATACATTTTCAAACCTGATACAAGATAATTATTTTTTTTGTTCGTATATTTTTCTAATAATTGATTTGCATTATGTTGCCTATCATCGATTATTAAATTAAGTGGATAAAATGGAGTTGTCACAGCACTCCAGATAGTTTTCTTCAAAATGTTGTTTTGGAAAAAAGAAATAAAGTAAAAAAATTTGTAAATGTTTCTTATTTAACAAATGAATATTATTTCTATGGAAATAAAGAAAATGATAAAAAAAATTAAATATTTCATCAGTATAAAGAATATATATAACTGATAAAAAGTCAAAATATTAAAAATCCTATCATCAATTTGTCTAAAAAAATTGCTCGGAAATTCATTATTTTTACATTCCTCTTATAACTAACAAATTTTTCTATTACGTTTTACTAGTATGTACTTGTATGTTACATACTAGTAAAAAATATATGAAAAGAACGACATTGTTAAGTAACTGAAAATATAATTATAAATAGATATAAATCTGAAAATAATTTTGTGGAATCATCAAAATACATAGGAAATTCAAGACAATGTCGTAAAATATTTTGACATTCTATTTCTTTAATCAGTTATAAGCGTCCTACATAATTATTTTGATCCAACAAAATTATTTTTATAATATCTGTGCCTAGAAGTTTTAGCTCCAGCAAAATTGTTTTTCCGTATATAAAATTAAAACTTTTTGGATGTTCTAAACACCCCTGCTTATCAACATGCATATCTTTAAACCTATTATCTACTTATTACACATCAAGATTAAATTACCTAAAAATTGATAAAACAAACACGTACAAAAAAGAATCGCTCCAACAAAAGAGGTTTATCAAGACGATATCAAAACGCGAGAAGTTGAAACGAGCTCTTCATCCTCTCAGCCTAGTAACCCATCGTCCGTTCAGTTCGTTGCGCACTGACTTTCCCAGCAAGCAATTTGATCAAGGGTGAAAAGCGGTGGGCAGCAAAAGCGGGCGGCAACAGAGGGAAGATCCTTGAGATCGTTTGGGACGTAGGGAACGAGGTCGCGCAGCAACCATGATCCTGGGGATCGAAAAAAGGTTAACGACCGCCGCTCGAATCGCGACTCAGCTTTTGGACTATGGCATAGAACGACGTCGTTTCCCTCCCCCGCCGTGTCCTTATCTCATCCCCTTCCATCCGTCCTGACCCTGCCCGACAGTGATGAGAGAGAACGGCGACGGAGACGAAGGAGGTTTAACGACAACGCGGGATACGAAGATGGAGAAGAGAGCGATGCGCGATCGGTCAAAAAGTTTCACCAGAACGAATCGAGACAGCTGCTTAATCTCGCGGCGACAAAGCGGACAAAAGGAGATGTAGGATTTAACGAAGTAATCAATATCACAGCCTCAGATTTTTTCCGTTTCGATTCGCAAGAAATTTGCGAGCAAAACCGCATTTCCCTCCTTTTCTTATACGATAGCTCAACGCAATTGCTCGTAGAACGGTAGAGTTACGAAATAAATTACACAAATGGATCGGAAAATTATGGGATTTGGGGAACAAATGTCTTATGTAATTTAATCGCATAGACAACAAAAGAAATATTGCGTCAAAAGATGGTCCTTTATTATTTTTAAGAAAAACAAATATATTAACATCAACGTTATTATAAAATCTTGATTGAAAAATACTTTATATTCAATAAATTCTTAATTTATTTAAAATTTAGATGACCTCATTCCTGGAAGATATTCCAATGATTAGACAAAAAGATGACTGACCGGACTGAACTGACAAATCGAGCTGAGTTGCAATGGCACGGTCCAATTAATTCATTAATTCCAAGCGAGATGACCGTGAATTCTTGGAAATATAGCAGCAGAAGTCAAGTGGTAATTATACAATTATGCAACCGGATACCTATTAAATACATGACGAGAAATAAGTAGTAAATATACGCAGTGTATCTTCCATTTCCAGTTATCTTAAGTACAAAGCACTACCTAATTAAATCGTCATTAACAACGATAATTCACAAATACTTAAATCATTAATTATCACAAAATTAATTAAAATTATTATTTTAAGAAAAAAAACTGATACATGTGTAATATAGAGATAAGATGATACTTTTTCATCATTTTTTGTTTATCGGGCAAATAATATCCATCATAATTAAAATTAATTAAAATTCGGTCAATTATCATCAAAATTATCAAACTCACAATAAAATGAATTAATATTAAATTTATTTTTAAATATATATATATATATATATATATATGTGTTCGTGACTTTTATGTCCCCAATTATTTGCGTTCACCAATGCAGTCATCATACGATATATGTTTTACTGGGATACTATAACCAATTCACTCCGCCCACTCTCACTGTTCCTGTTCCATGTTCACGAGCGCTAAATCAAATTCATTCGTTATTCGATATACCGCCACTGCGCTTCGCACATATGTGCATACGGCAGCTCTCTGTGCGTCATAACTCGGTGGCGTCTGCATTTTTCAGCGTCCAATCCGTTCGACGCTTTTCCTGCATGCTCGCTTTTATCCTGGTAGGTCCGCAGAGAATTGTGAAGATTTAAGAAGCATGAAGGAACAGGAAGTTCGCATTGCCATCGGAAAAGCAGTCGCCGGTGGTCCCATAAAGAAGGTGAAACCGCGGATCGGATCGAGAAGCATAAGAGATCTCCTTGGCCTTTTATCTTTTCTTTCATATCGAACCCGGTTGATTCATTCACCGTTTACTTCTTATTCGAGAACGAATCGATCCAAAACACGTATCTAACTTGTAAAATTTCACTTCCATTTCTTTTTTAAATAAAACAGCAAAAAATCCTAACAATAAAAGAAATGGACAAAGTTTATTTTGTTAAAAGCTACAGTTAGATATCAAAGCAGCAGTGATCTCTTGAGTTGAATAATATTTTTTTATTTTTAATTTCCATATGTCAAAATATAAATCAATTCATTTCTGTGATTAATTTTGAAATAAACAATGTTCATATTAACGTATGTAATTAGTAAGAAAACTAAATTTGAGTCAAACTTAATATAAATTTAACATTTTTTAGTTAAATTATTCATCTCTATTGTTTTAGTTAAATTAACGATATATTAATAGGAGTAAGGTAGCGATTTATAGAAATGATTAAAATAACTTAAATTGAATCTAATTTGAAACATTATAAATTTGAGTGTACAGATATCGAGCGAAAAAAGAGATAACAGGCAAAAAATATAATTTAGAAACCGTTAATTTTAATTCTACAAATTCGCAAATTAAAATTAAAATTAAATCTCGTATGTTTTAATCGACATCGAATTTTTTCGTTCGTATTTTCTGTTCAAACGCATCGATACGCGTCTCTCAGAATCCGCGTTTACGTAATCAAACGTTTCACGGAGACATGAAGATTCACGAAGACGAATTCGTCTATCCGTTTGGAGAAGTTGAAGCTCTTTCGAAGCCGAACTTCGGAAACGAAGTATTTGCGGAATCATTCTTGATTGGCCACTGAATTCACAGCGTGGAAGATGCGGATAAAGTTTCCGAAAAATATCTCCGGGGAGTCCGAAATGTCGGCGTCGTTCGCTCGAAAACATCAAGCGCGAGAAAGCACAAGCTCCTTTCCACCATATATAACTCAAGGAAGGATAACTATCCAGGAACGTAGTTAGAAATTAATTCCGCAGGATATGTCCTTGTTATATTCCGTGCCTATTTCGGATTATTAACTATAAATAATTACAATTGTTTATCAATCTCGTTCATATTTATCTTACGAAACTTTTTCCATACAATTTATGGCTCATTAGATTATTATTAAAAATTATTTTATCAGTATTTACATCTATATGCGTAATTGTAAAGCTTCACTTTTATGTTTGCATCATCATACATATATCAACAATAAAACATATAAAATTATAGAAAGGTGCGAACGCACTCCTGTATCTTGCGTAACGTACGTCTCTGATCTCGACTATGCGATATTCTTCCTTGCATTCTCCGCAGAATACTCGGTCATTTCCTCCTCCATCTCTCTTTCCCTCAATGTTACTATGATACGACGCAGTAAAATCTCTTCCATCCATTTTCTTCGTGCTTCCTCTTTCGCGATTATGCCGAGAGCGAACCCAGTATATATCCGTTACCGAAACTGGCTCTCTTCAGCTATCGCACCACGAGAGAATCGATAGACGACGCCTTCGCTGTCACCGTCGCGATATCTGTCGCGCATTTACCAATGGAACATAGCTCCGTCCCATGAAGGAACTAGGAATATTCGTCAATCGTATCACCAGAATTTCATTCGTCTTGCCGACGCAAATTTTCTCGCGATTTTCCGCGAAATCATTTACGCGATGCATTATCCAATGTTTAACCGAACGCTGTAATACTTCTTAAAGTGGATATTAACTAAAACTTTAGCTAATATATCTTCTTGCATTTCGAAAATAAAAATATTTTGTTGATAAAAAATCGAGTTGAAAATGAATAAACCAGAAAATTCTATAATGATATAAACGTATTAATTTAACACAAGAGAAATATGTTAAAAGATAACAAAAATATTATTTTAAAAAATAAATACAAAAGAAGTAATACTGACACAGTTCATAAATAAACCGTAGAAGCATATTTTTTTTCAATAAAATTAATACGTATGATATGTTAAATTAACATTTATTTTATTCATTTATCGTAGAATTTAGGTTGTAAAACACAATGTTTTGTTATTTATTTAATCATAAATTGTGTTATTTTGACATTAACAAGTGTTGAATATCAATTTAACATATAAATTATTTAAATAACATATCACAATCACATTATATTAAGTTAATATTCGAATATGTTAAAAATTTAACACAAAATTTTGACAATTTCGAGTCCATTTTCAACTCAAATCATACGAAATGTTTTTTATTATAAATCTAAGAATTCTAATTACTCAACTAGAATTCAACCAGAAAATTCTAATTTTCCATTTTTAATCAGAATTCCAATTGATGCAACCAGACTTTTTTTAATGATTTTTCACTATATTTTCATAGAAAATATTTGTAATGTTGATAATTTTCTTTCTCTTCAAGAAAAAGATCTTTCAGATCAAGAATGCTCCTGAGATCGGTCGAAACGGTAACAGACTCCCGGTTAACGACTGGCCACATTGACGATTCCGCACTTTGAATAGCACAGAGACCTCGACGAGTACTTCATGTATGCACGCACGCACGCATGCAGACACGCACGCATGCATGCATGCACGCATACGAGCATGCGGCACGGCGGCCGTCATGCACCACGACCGCGAACAATGACATGGATGCAGCGGCGGACGCAGTAATATTATGCATCGCGAAAATATATCGTGCTTGCCCGGCACGCCGACCAGAGAAACAGGGATCGACCTGAAAGGGTAAGCGGGACAGAGAGAACGGAAAGGGAGAACAGGGAACGACAAATGTTTATTGCGTATGGTATATAGTGAGTGAGAGAGAGAAAGAGGGAGGGAGGGGGAGGGTGCGTGCGTACGGTAATTGCGATGCAATGGGAACAGCGCACGGGACACAATGGAGGAGAAGGTGGACCGCCTCTCCGGTTTCGTCCCTCGTAGTGTCTCGCTTTTGACCATTTTCGGGGGCACCTCCGGTCCGCGCTACGTCCGGCTGTCGTCCGAAACCGCCGTTCTGGAACCGCCAACTCAGTGGCGGCATGGGCAGCGGTTGTTACGATGCCCCCAGGGGTCAAAGCCGGACCCATGTGGGTGTGTGTGTGCGTGCGTGCGTGCGTGCGTGCGTGTGTGTGTGTGTGTGTGTGTGTGTGTGTGTGTGTGTGTGTGTGTGTGTGTGTGTGTGTGTGTGTGTGTGTGTGTGTAGTGTCGTGTCGTGTCGTCGCGATCGTCGGTTCGGTGTCGGCGTACGTACGGTTACGTTAACGTTACCGTAGTAGGTTAACTACTACGTACGTT
>NW_012130123.1:785953-794693 GCF_000143395.1 Atta cephalotes | reverse complement strand
GGGACGTAGGGCGGTACGGACGGTCGGTTCGGTACGTGTCCACCGGCGGTAACGACGGACCGACCGTACGTGGTGGTGTGTGTGTGTGTGTGTGTGTGTGTCGTGTGTGTGTGTGTGTGTGTGTGTGTGTGTGTGTGTGTGTGTGTGTGTGTGTGTGTGTGTGTGTGTGTGTGTGTGTGCATTGCGTATAGGCGTGCGTTGCGTTGTCGGCGCAGGTGTAATTTACCCGATGGGTATATACACTGTTACTATGCCGTACGACTTCCTGGCTTCTCCGTTCCGTCCGCCCTCTCTCGTTTCACATTGACGTCGTCTGACGAGAGACGACAAAGACGAAGGTAAGAGAAGCGACTGCGCGCGACATTCTTCCTCGAGTATCGACAACGACAACGAGAAGGAGGAGGAATCGCATCGCCCGAGGCTGGAAAGCTGCTCGCCGTAATTGGAAAATTGCGTAATGTCGACGTCGCTGTAATTATACGACGCACCGGTGTGTAATCGATACGTGCAGCAACCTCGAGTCGAACGTTTTCTTCCAAGTGGTTGCGTTTTTTCCAAGGCCGCCGTGGGCGCCCAGCGCGAACATGAGAAATGTCACGTCGCCCCAATGCATTTACTTCTTACGTAAAAACATTAATTTTCCATCTTCTACTTATACAGCAGTATTAATTCATAACTGACCGATATATCTCGATCATATGTCTGTTAATTCTACTGATACCGTTATCTTTAATCTAGATTGACACATATAATTGGATTATTCATGTCCTATTTCTTTTCTTTGAAATACTGGGATCAGACTAAATAATATTTTCTATCCTTTTCTTTTTTTTAATACACAACTTTACAAATAATTTCTAAAAATATTAAAGTATATGAGTACGTAAGAATCACTTAATAATTTTTGTATAAATACATTTCATAAATACTTTCTAAAGATAATATTCTTTCCAAAGATACTTTCTAAAGATATTAAAGTATTTACATGTGTAAGAATCGCTTAATAATTTTTGTATACTTATAAAAGTGACGAGAATTAACTCGAGACACGAACAACTCATCGTGTGTAGTAAAATAAAAAACCAGAAAATTATGTATAGATTAAATACGTTGGACGTAGCGACACGATGTTAATTTAATCTATCAAAAAAATTTTCTGCTAGGAAAATAATACATGAAATGTATTAACAAAATAGGTGGCTCCAAGATGCGGCTTATCGTCAAATCTCGTAGACTTCCGTATTTTAATAACATTTTCTTCGCACGTCAGAACGATGAATCGAATGGTACTCGGTGCAGGTCATGGACTTATGGTTACACTGGAAATTCGTCACTTCGTAATTCCAGGCGGATTCGTTCAGGCGTGTGCACGACGGGAACATCCGTCCTCGTCGGCGAGCTACTTTCCTATGACCATTATTTCCGGCTGTCACGATCGGCCAACCCGAGCGTTCTTACTTCGCATTCCATCGTCCTTTAATTCCCCCACACGACGTCCCTATTGGATATCTTCTCGTCCTTTTCTCGTCATCTTAGCATTTCCACGCGCGAGTCTATGCCGGAAGCGATTTATCATACTCGTTATTCCGTCCATCGATGCAAGTATCGTCGTTTATTGTGCCGAGCGCGAAGCAACTTATTTACTCGTACTCACTCATCTTCCTCCATTTGCGCCCAACTTCTTCTTTTCACTCGCCCACGCGATAAAAAGACCGGTAAACCACGGCTCGTAAATTTCGGTCGCAATTCCGCACATTTCGACTCCCACGCGATTCAAAAAGCTCGTAAACGCTCACGTTTCATACGGTGATGATGACGTAACGCGATTACGCGAGTTCCCGCGAGAGAAACAGTTATGCGAACGAGAAGAAGCTCTACGGTTCGTCGCGTCGCGCTTAATGTGATATTATATAAAATAAAACCTCTTTCTTAGAAAATTATAAAAATTTTATATATATATATATATATATATATACAATGAACATCTAATATTGCGTATTTAGATCTGCTTAATATAGAAATATTTCAGAAATTCCCGTAGCTTAAATAATATGCGAGAAAATTCTCTATTCTACACTATTAAATTTTTTAAACTTAATTAAATATTACACAAAGTTATATTAATTTATCAGTGTTCAAATATATCAGCTTATTTTGTACAATAAAATGTAAATAATAATATAAATATATAGTTTTTTTACTTCAAAAATAATACAATTAAAAAATTATGTTTATCCCAGAAAATAGAAAAAAATTGTTTCAACCTGACAGAAAATTATTAACTAATCAAATAATAGCCACAAAAAATATTCTTAATCTATTCTTAATATGAACAAATCTTTTTTGTTATTTTCGTTGCATGATCCTTAAAAAACTCTTTCTGAGTCGTGACGATTTTTTTTAACAATCCTTTTTTAGATGAGACAATCTTCAAAATTTAAAAAATTACCCTTTTTAAATTCGTAAAATATTTTATATTAATAACAATTTTTGTATAAAATTAAGTTTATTTCTGATGCTTGATAAAGTAATGTTTATTTAATTCATTCATGATAATAATTCGAAAATCACGTTTCTTGAGCCTTTGAAGTAAGGGAACAATATACATAAAGCTTATTTACGTGCGTAGGTGTGATTTTATATTCGGATTGTCGTTAAGATTAGATTAACCCAGATTAAGCACACCGTACGCGAAGCCATTAACGATGTCGATTTTACCAACTGTAACGGTTGTCCGCAGTCTTGAAAACGGGTTATCCCTATTTGCCGCGATTCTCATCGATATACGGTGCTGGCATTAATGACAGCCGGCATAATAACGGGGATTAACCTTATTATCGCGGATACTATTATCACCGTAGGTCTTCTTTATGGGCGCGGCAAAGTGTTCCGTGGTCGCGGCTAATTACGTGCTCTCGATGACGGTGGACGCTCGCGACGATCGTCAGTCCGGGTTGGTCGGCCTGAGTTGGGCCATTTGCGTGCATGTAACGATTAGCAAATAATTAATTGCTGCACGTGTGTACGAACATGCGTGTCTACGCCTTAGTCAATACGCGCGCGCCGATCGATGCATCGAACGCTTGCGCGCACGGTTCGATTAATATTATTATTGCGTCCAAGCGTTCTCTTTTTTTCTTTCTTTCTCTTTCTCTTTAAAACAGTTAGATATCCTTATAATATTATATTTATGATCATCACGCTTTACACACTTGTATATCATTCTATTCCCTCTATAATTTTACATACTGACACATAATTATAGTTACTGATATATCTCGATAAAATTTACTTACGTTGTGCTTCTATTCGCGTTTCGAAAACTTATAAAAAAATGAAAAATATCTAATTAGAGATATATTAATAATCTCGAAACATCATACAGATAAAGAAACTTTAAAAATAAAAAGAGAAAAAAAATAAAAGAAAGATCTATATTATGATTTTTATTCTTATATTGTAAAATCTTCAAAAAATATGTGTACATTCATTGTATACAATAAATTTAATAAAATTAGAAATATCTTTCTTCAACTTTTTAAGAAGAAATTTCTATGAAATTTTCTTTATCCATGTTTAATATTAGCGATTCTAAAAAGTCGCAAACAATTTCGTAGAATTTTCACTTATAAAATTCAAAAGTGGAAAATTTAATTCTTTAGAAATCGAGATCTTTAATTGAGATATTGATTTCTAAATCACTGGCAATTTAAAAGTTCGCCCTACCACGGAATTTTTACGAGCAGAAATCTCCGTGTCGAGAAATTTTCCGATTACCAGTGCATTGCGTAGACCTCCTTTGTAATAGAGAACCGTTACACCTTAGCGCCGTGTATATTCATGCGTAACTAATCTCCCGTCCGCCGCATTAACATCCCGATCTAGATTGCGATCCACGATTCACCGCACCGGATCGCGGTGTAATCGGGCGAGACGCTCGGCACCGAGATGCCTGCTCCGGGAAAGTGGTCAGGACTATTGACGCAGAGAGCCTCCCGGATGCGGAATCTCCTAAGTTCCGGTACAGTGTGGTCCGTTTCTGGATGCAAGCGGGCCGAGATTCGCGAGTTTCGAGGTAGTTTCCGTGGAATTCACCGTTCGTCCGTTCTCGCGTATTCTAGCACAAATGGAGGCGGAAGGGGAGCGAGACCTCTTACGTGAAATTTGCAGACGCGACGACAGCGTTTAAAAGACGCTGGCGACGATGCCAATGTCGCTGCATTTTGTACGAAAATGATGTAGGGAAAAGTTTGCGATGATTCCCAGTTTTAATAGGATTTTCGTATGCACTGAGAATTCTATTTGGTCGAATTAATTGATCTCTTATTTAGATCTAAACAAAGATCCCTAGGTTGATGCAATAATAGTTGATGCGAAAAGTTTGATTATTGTAACATTTTTTTTATTTCTGATAACACAAGTAAAATGTTACAGTAATAAATTTTTTGCTTGAACTAAATTATTTTATTGCATCACAACCAAGGATTTATTTGTCCAACAAGAGATTTGCTGATTCAACCAAATGGAATTCTCTCTATGTGTAGAAAACGAAAGGAGTATATATATCTTCCCGATATATTTCATTATGCTTATCTATATTTTGCGATGATCTACGATGTATTCGCAGCTGATAGGAAACAAGGACCGTTTCTCCATTCAGTAAGCCACTCGATACCATGCCGCGACAAAGCGCAGCGGAGCGAAAATTATCGACACGGCGTTTCACCTTAAATCAAATCAGCTGCGTATTAGTTAATTAGCTGTCCTGTAACCGTGACATGTTACATTGGCAATAATTTCTGGAGCGGAACTCGTACATTTCCTGACTGTACACTCGTTCACGCGTAAAGTTTTAATATACGCTCGCGTCATGGAAGCGTACAGGACAAATTTCATTAAATTGAATTTAAGATTTAATAGTCAATTAATTTCCAACGTGTAAAATAGAAAGTTGTAAAAAAAAAGCTGAGAACGATTCTGATGCCTGTTTCTACCAACGTAGATTAACTTTTCTTTGCAAGTTTTAAGATGCTTGTTAACTTATTAAATTGATTAATCCAATTTGAAAGATATTAATATTTCAGCTCAATTTACAATTACGTTTTTTCGACAAAAAATCCGAATCGGCACGCAGTTTATAAAATTGAAAAATGTATTTGTAAAAATTTGCATGCTCTATGAAAATTATTAAACATCCGTTTTGATCGAAAATAGGATTATTTTTCTTAATTGATTTAATCATATATTTCCAATTATAATTATATGTAGATTAAGTTTAATTCCGCTTTAACTTACTAAACGTGCTTATCGATTTTGATGATCGACCATATGTTTCTTCGCTAAATGGTAGTAATCAATATCGGATTCGAGTCAATTCGTGACTCGAGTACGAGGGTTCGTGATCCCATCTCCATTTAGTGTTGAATACAACTGTCTGGCTTCGTGTTTCGTTTATCTAATACGATGATCGCGCTTAATACGAGATGGGAATCAAGGTGGTCACACATTTTTCACCGTTGTGAACATCGCTTAAACGCTAACGCAAGCACCGACTCGGTCGAGGTTCTCTTGATTTCACGCATACGTATCCGACTACTGAGTCAGTACGCGTACGTGTATACATACGTATACACGTCACGTGTGTGTCAGTGGACACGGGGAAGAGAGGAGACGAGTGATGGAAGGCGGACGGGTCGTCGACCCTGCCGAGCACTGTTTCTAGCAGAATAGCTCTTTTGCCAGCGAATGTGTGTCACGTGTGGCACACTCGCCGCGCTCTCCGCGTCAGCCGCTTGCATGTACCGCGGTGCGTGTGAGAGTGCGATCGCGCATGCACGCTTCTCCTCTCCTTGCACCGCGAGCACGCACAGTTACCTATGCCATAGCGACGATCGCGAATATCGCGCGTCGGCACACATCGCATGTCGCGTTACCGCGTCGAACTCACGCACGATACTATAACTCGGGTGCGTGTCATGCAAGGCGCGAATAAACTGCGTGTCGCGGGATAAAAAAAATTTTCAACAGAGTCAATTTCTTGCCAAAGAAAGAGACGAGCGGAGAATCTTTAGCATTTATCTTATTCAGAGAAATTTCAATTTGTAACTTTGAAATATAATGTATATAATACGCTGCATTTAACCCTTTTGGCCTTGGCTTCTATCGAGATGGATATCAATTTTCCTGCAATTTATAATACATAGCTCGAAAAGAGGAAATAATACTTGAGTCCCAAAGCGCACCGTAATGATCATCAGTCTTGTAATCAGTGATTATGAAATTCATACGTCATTTATCAAATGGTACAATACCGTCTTGTGCCAAGTATGCTTAGCATAGTAACAAACTAGAGATAAGAGAGATAAAAGCGACAAATTTGTTGATTATTTTTTATAGATTGTGCTTTATATGTAAATTTATTCTTTAATACATGCTACGTAATATTTATTTCCCGCGATAAAAATTAATAACCGGAATGAGTTAAGATGATTACATTTGTGATAATAACATAAAAAATTTCACACTAAAACGAAGATATTAAAAATTACATTATTTTATAATTAATCAGAAAAATTATTAAATTTTTCATCTTCAATCTTCAATTTTTAACTCCTACACATTATGTTACACACGTACACACAAAATCGTAATCTATTTTACATTTTAAAAAATTCTTAAATTTTAATTAATACTTGTTTGACTCTGAGTAAATATTTACTAAATGTAAACATATTTATTTGATTTAATTATCATTTTATATTTGCTGTAAGTAAATATTTATTATTCAAAGAAATATATATATATATATGTGTGTAAGATGTATATGTAAGATTTATTATAAGTTTATTATAAGGTATTAGATTTATATTAAAAATATACATAGAAGTCTGTATAAAGAATTTATATAATATAAATTCTTTTTCAATGTCACAAATTATATAATCTTTTGAGGAAGTAATACCACACGTCCTTTTAAAAATTCTACTCATCGGTGCGTTTACATAGTATTTCAGTTAAGGTTCGAGATGATTTGAGATGTCTATCCAAGATCTATACTAAGAAACGGCGCGTTTCTATCTCGACGAATATCGCCGTCTAAAGATCGCCGCGAGCATACACATACGTAGACGCGAATCGTTTCCATTTAAACTCCTACACACTATTGTACCTGTTCTGTCTAAGCAAAGTGTGCTTTCGTAAAGCTCCCTAGTGTAACAGACGCGCTCATATATTCCTTCGTAGCGCCGAACATCGTGTAGGTTGATCTCAAGCAAGGGAAAATCGGGAAATTTAAAAGCACGTATAGTTCTCGCTCGATTAAGTAGCAAAGCTTAGTAAACATATATGCATAAGTTAGATTAGAGATTTACAACTAGAAAGATTTTCCACAAGTTGGTTAGGTTCATGGAGGTACGTTTACCAAAATTATTCCATCTAATGCAATAAATATTATCCAATTAAATAAAAAGAAATATTTCACAATAGATATATTTCATACTAAGTAATTTATATTTTATTAGATAATATTTACTGAATTAAATAGAAAGTTCTCAGTAGACCTACATTCGCAAATCGACTACAAGTAGATCACTTAATCATACTACTTACAGTATAATGCTACCTCAAAATTGCTTGATCCCTCTTTTAGCCAATAGAGAAACACGCGAATCCTGAGTTAAAGTTGCTTGAAATGTTCATGAGAAAGTCGTTTGATTAATATGATTGATAGTTATTTCTCGTTTGGCGAGAATAATACGTGGGTATAAGCGATAATTTTGATTGAATAAAAATGGCCGATAAAAAGACGTACAAGCGAACAAAAAGTACAACTCTGAAGAGTTTTTTTTCTCGAGAATTTCCCAGAGAATTTCCGAGATTTTCGCAACTCGCGGGGAAAATCATTCGGAATATCATGGATAGGAAGGAATTCGCAACGGGATATAGATCGTTCTTTCTGGCATTGATCCACGGAAGAGAGGGTTAGCGTGACGAACTCTGAGAGGAGAGAGAGAGAGAAAGAGAGAGAGAGAGAGACAAAGGAAGGTAAAAAGACAGAGAGAAATATAGCATTACGACACGGGTCCGCGCGAAATAATTGCCCTGACTCCGACGGAACCGAATAATTATCGCCGAGTTGAGTCGGCCTGCCCGCCGACTTTTCCTTATGTAGAAATAACGCGTTTCGCAGATTAAGAGTTCGTGATAGCAAGCCGCGCCGCGTATAATTGCTTCTGAGAACGGCTCGTCGCACTTTTATCGTCACTCTTTCGCGAGAGCGCTCACGAATCGTGATTTATTCGCGACCAAGTCAAAATGGACAGTATGCTGCTCCATGCACGATGGATTCGTGCAACCAGCATGTGGAACGTTAGGAGCAGATACTCCTTATCTCTAGATCTTCAAGACTCCGGACTGCTATCTTGATAAATGTCGGAAATTAGACTACGTGGACACAATGTTTTTCGCTCAAGATTAGCTCTAGAATTCATTGGCGAGAGATATCCGCATCTCTCGTGTTCGACGACATCTCGTATGATAATGCAAATTTCCACGAGCATCGAGAAACTCGCGACGCTTGTTATCCGACGCTTCCGTGACATTTTACTCAAATATACCGCGTTGCGAAACGAATATAAAAGCATCCGGTCATGTTTTAGCGGAACGAGATACGATTTATATACAGTATACCAACAATTTGCGATTCTTTAAATTATTTTTCTCCTCTGTCTCTCTCTCTCTC